>NC_089796.1:49797898-50065398 GCF_040412425.1 Macrobrachium rosenbergii
TTTTCATGACTAAATGCATTTTTTGTGATGAAAATATTACACTACTCAGGTACAGTATAAGCATTTTTAGAGGGTTTTTTTTGTGTTTAAACAATCAAAACAGGCAGTTCTAAGTGTTTTTAGAGGGGTTTCAGATCATGTGAATTTGGATACTTGAGGGAGTACTGTACAATCCTTCAACAATGTTAGGTCGAAAGGGGGTGTGGGGAGGGGAAGTAGCAATGTCACACATACTTTCCTCATTAAGCAAATCAGACAATTCAAGACTTCCTTGTGATTCTTTAAAAGAAGGTTTTACTTTAGAAAAATGTCCACTTCTAATTGAGGGCAATACTGTAATCAAAATATTTCTAGCAAGAGCATATGAAAAGATTAAGACAATATGATAGTGCTTTCCTCACATGGTGAGAACAATCAACCCAATTCATTAAAGGAAGAGATATTTAAATAGGATTTAATATTTGCTCTCATATCTTCATGCACAATAATAATTCATTGTTTCCAAAAGAGAGATTAACCCTAAATTCTACAGTTTAAGTGATAAGAAAACCAAAAATACCACAAAGGATTATAACAGGCAGAAGGAAAGGGTATCCACAATCCCTAGGCTACCTTTGAGAAAAAAATATTTGTCACAGCATACAGTGACTGTGAGTCACCATTTTGGCTGAATTTAGTAGTCTGACTATAACCCTTGAACGCTGAGCCTCTATTTACAAAAGTGTCTGTCGTACGCCGGCGGCGTTCGGGAGTTAGCACCGAGTGGAAAAAAAGTTTTTTTCAAAAAATCACAGCACGCTTAGTTTTTAAGATTAAGAGTTCATTTTTGGCTCCTTTTTTTGTCATTGCCTGAAGTTTAGTATGCAACCATCAGAAATGAAAAACATATCATTATCATATATAAATATTGGAATATATGACAGTGCAAAAAAAAAAATTTCATATATAATTGTATACAAATCACACTGTGAGCAAAACAGTTAAAGCTAATGAGTTATTTTTTTTTTCGTTGTATTGGACATTAAATTGAGATGATTTTGGTATATAACAAATTGTAAAACAATCAAAGCAACACAGAGATAATATTATCACAAAATGATGCATGAATTCGGAATGCGCGGATGTAAAAACAAGTTTTTTTCTAAAATTCACCATAAATCGAAATATTGTGCTAGAGACTTCCCGTTTGTTGCAAAATGAAGGTAATTGATTGAATATTACTAGAATGTAAGTGTTTTAGCTTACAATTGCAGTTTTCGACCATTTCGGTCGAGTTAAAGCTGACCAAAGGTCGAATTTTTTCTATTTATCGTGACTTATATGAAAATATTTCAAAACTGATAAAAGCTACAACCATGAGTTATTTTTTGTTGTATTCCACATGATATTGCGCACATTTTCATGTATAACACTTTATGTAAGGCCTAATATAAAATTGTGCGAAAATTACGACAAGGTGACTAAAGAAATTCTGAGATTTTCAGCAGAGTTACCGCGCGCAGACGTAAGGAAAAAGTTCTTTTTCAAAAATTCACCATAAATCGAAATATTGTGCTAGAGATTCTCGTTTGTTGCAAAACGAAGGTAAATGATTGAATGTTACTAGAATGTAAGAGTTTTGGCTTACAACTGCGTTTTTCGACCATTTCGGTCGAGTCAAAGTTGACAGAAGGTTGAAATTTTGGCTCTTATTGTGATTCATATGAAAATATTTCAAAACTGATAAAAGCTACAACCATGAGTTATTTTTTGTTGTATTCTACATGAAATTGCGCACATTTTCATATATAAAACTTTATGTAACGGCTAATATAAAACGGTGCAAACCTTATGACAGTGACGAAAGAATTTCTGAGATTTTTGGGCGAGTTACTGCGCGCGGACATAAGGAAAGTTTTTTTCAAAAATTCACCATAAATCGAAATACTGTGCTAGAGACTTCCAATTTGTTGCAAAATGAAGGTAAATGATTGAATATTACTAGAATGTAAGAGTTTTAGCTTACAATTGCGTTTTTCGATCATTTCGGTCAAGTCAAAGTTGACCGAAGGTTGAAATTTTGGCACTTATCGTGATTTATATGAAAATATTTCAAAACTTATAAAAGCTACAACCATGGTTTGTTTTTATTGTATTCTACATGAAATTGCGCACATTTTCATATATAAAACTTTATGTAACGGCTAATATAAAACGGTGCAAACATTACGACAAAGCGACGAAAGAATTTCTGAGATTTTCGGCAGAGTTACCGCTCGTGGACGTAAGAAAATTTTTTTTTTCAAAAATTCACCAAAAATCGAAATATTGTGCTAGAGACTTCCAATTTGTTGCAAAATGAGGGTAAATGATTGAATATTACTAGAATGTAAGAGTTTTAGCTTACAATTGCAGTTTTCGACCATTTCGGTCAAGTCAAAGTTGACCGAAGGTTGAAATTTTGGCACTTATCGTGATTTATATGAAAATATTTCCAAACTGATAAAAGCTACAACCATGGGTTGTTTTTTGTTGTATTTTAATTGAAATTGCACACATTTTCATATATAAAACTTTATGTGATGGCTAATATAAAACGGTGTAAAAATTACGACAAAGTGACGAAAGAATTTCTGAGATTTTCGGCTGAGTTACAGCGCGGACGTAAAGAAAGTTTTTTTTAAAAATTCACCATAAATCGAAATATTGTGCTAGAGACTTCCAATTTGTTGCAAAATGAAGGTAAATGATTGAATATTACTACAATGTAAGAGTATTAGCTTATAATTGCGTTTTTCGACCATTTTGGTCGAGTCAAAGTTGACCGAAGGTTGAAATTTTGGCACTTATCGTGATTTATATGAAAATATTTCAAAACTTATAAAAACTACAACCATGGGTTGTTTTTGTTGTATTCTACATGAAATTGCGCACATTTTCATATATAAAACTTTATGTAACGGCTAATATAAAATGGTGCAAAAATTACGACAAAGTGACGAAAGAATTTCTGAGATGCGTCGCTGATGCTCTGTAGTGCAAGAAGAAAGAAATTCGCGCATGCGCGGCTCGGTAACGCTTGTAAACAAAACAACAGCATGATCCGTGAACTCCCAGCATTCCTCAAGGTGCGTGATTTAAAATCTTTTGCAAACTAGGCCTATAACTATTTTTCTGAGAATATTTAAAAAAACTTTTTGTAGTCGACGTACCGTACGTCCACTCGGCACCCAATAGACAACTTTAGTCAATGTACGATACGTCCAGTCGGTGTTTAAGGGTTAACTCATCTTTCTTTACACAATGTACCTCTTTATTAAATGCTTTCAGTTTCCTTGTCCCACCTATTCATAAAAAAATTCAGCCCAGTACTCCCAAACCATTAAGATATTGATTGCTTTTCATCAAATACTCACAAATATTTCACTTCATTTAAACTAAACAGATACAATAACTAAAAATACCTGTTCAAGTGTGTGTGAAGGTAAATGAGAAGGGACAGTAAACAAGTTATACTTGGAGGCAGCCAGATTTCTCATTTCTTCATAGGTTCTCCAATCATGAGGAGCCACAACAGTCAAGGCATAGAAAGTCCTCTCCAAATACTGCTCAACATAATCTGAGTCCAAAAATAAGAGTAATCAAAGGAATGATTATGCAAAAGGGTAGAAAAATACAAAAATATATTAACATGACTTGTCATATTAATATTAATAAATTAGAAACCCTAGCTAAGGGAAAATTATTAGTTAAATGAGCAAAGCACTAATCTTCTGAAGGTTTTTATATACATTTAGCTGCAATTACAATACTTCTTCTTGGTCATACTCATACAATAAACATAAAGTACGCTTGAATGTCTGAAAACAAAATGCATATTTTCTTTTAATAAAATTTTTTCATACAAACCCAGCAATTACATTTGCCCGCATCTGGGGTTTGACAATTTTCCCCTGCACACCTTAGTCTTTATTGCATGAAAATGACAGTAGACAGGCAAGTACAGTTTATGCAAATAGGCATATAATGCACCTTTAGAACCATCGCAAGCAGCTACATTAGTAAAATTTCACGTAATGAGTAATTAGCTGTGAGAAATGTGGTTTTGGGAGAGTGGGAACTATATAACTATAGTGGGTTTTGTATTTAAGCTGGTTTTAAAATGTTACACTTATTTCAAAGCAAACACAATTTAGTTGGGATGGATCGAGCTGCTGGTTGATTAAGCATCAGGAATCCCTCTTATTTTTCCTTGGTCAGGAGAAGAGTGAGCAATGAGAGTTCCAAATTGTCATACCAGCATTCACTTGCTGTGGTTGATATAAAAGGCCTGAAGTCCATTTCCTGTAGGATGCATAATGAATGAATGATTTCTAAAGATGATGATGAATTAGCTGGACCCAGAACTTCAACTGAAGTTGGGATCACCTGTCATGCTGCTACCACAAGACCTTGGGAGTAAGAATCTACCACCAGAGTTGTGTGTTAAGTCTCTTGAATAAAAACTTGTGAATGTAGTTTGGCACCTTCGTGTACCTGCCATCAACATGTAACTATCACCTACATTAAAGTTAAAAGTTACAGAAAGTGTTCTGATTTCTTGTAATAGCACCTTCTGCACTGCGTTACCATCTGACATGTTGTGTGTGTCTTTAGAAAACTGGCCTGAGGCCATATGAGACTGTTTTCATGCAACAAACTGTTTTCATGCAATAAAGTTTTTTTCAGACAAACCCATTATTTACCATATTTCCAAGCATCAAAGACACTCTGACCTCAAAGATGCACCAAATATTTTGACTAGAAAAATTATGTACTGAACTGTCTAAATGCATATACCATGGCTTCAGCTGCTACAGTATTTTCATTAGCACTGTAATTTCTTCAATTATTTTTCCAATACCTTGTTTTGGTGTTTCTTGTTCATTAATTTTAATATTTAATAATAAGCATTTCTGAAGCTGACCAACCATTGAATTGAAAAACATATCAGGATACACTGCCTAGCTGTGTTTCGTAAAAAATTTCCTTGGCCTACAGTGTCTCAATGTACCGTATATTATTATTTTTCTGAAGATGAACCCTATTCATATGGAACAATCTGACAGGGGCCACTGACTTAAATTCAAGCTTCCAAAGAATATGAGGTTCATTTGAAAGTAGTAATAGAAGGTAACAGGCAATACCAAAAGAGGAGAGCAGTTATTATAGAAAAAGTAAATAAACAAGATAATAATCACTTTTGGGTAGTAATGCATTGCATCTTTGCTTGAACTTCTGATGTTCCAATTACACAACATCCTCAGGGAGACTTCCACAATCCAACAGTGTGAGGAATAAAGGACATCTGAAACTAATTAGTTTGACAGCAAAGCACATTTACTGCATACTGGTGATGCTGTTCAGCCAATCTTGTTGCTCTCAGCAGGAAAATTGGATCAGAAGTCAATTGCGAATATGAAAGATCTCTGTTAAAACAATTTTGAAAAACTGACTAACATGAGACCATCTGTCAATGGTCCAAGTCATAACTGCTAATGTTAGGAAACAAAAACCTACCACTACAAACCACTCTATCTAAAAGAGAAAAATCTCTGGCAGAGGCAGACATCCACAACAGAGAACAGTATTCTAGTATATGGGAAAACTAACCTACATCAGGTTGCACTGATTTTATTACTGTCATAAATATATGAGGCCTTATGTACAATACCTAATTTCTGTGTGGCATTTGCTGACACTTTCATTATATGTTTCTCAAAAGTCAGATGTGAGTCAAAAGTTACACCAAGTATAGTTAAAGCTTCATACTCATTTAGCCGAGTCCCATCCACATGAAAGTGAGGATGGGATGGAAAATCTGTGCAAGATCTACTAATCACTAGTTTTTTTGATTTACTGGAGTTCAGCCTCATACTTCACCCACTACACTATTCACTAATCCGCTCCATGTCATGAATGGGACTATGGGCAGCTTCATTTCTCATGACAATTTTTCTGGGTTCGACCTGTGTCACCCGGTGAAATATCCATTAAGCACATATTTCTAGGTATAAGTATTGCTAAAAATACCAGAGAAAAAGCTATCAGGAATGCTGGGGTTACTACCCCTAGTTCGCTCATCTATTAATCAAAATAGATGTCTGTATACACAAAGGGTGAGTGTGTTGCCACTGCCACAGGCCTCTGCCCTGTAGAGATTCCCAATCTCAAAAACCCCGGAAAGTGAGGGGCCGTCGCATATCCAACGCCCATCGCCCAGCCAACCAACACCTCGGCCGCCATCTTAGTCTCATTCCATTTTAGCACGCTGCTTTAGATCGTCGATCTTTCTCTTGTGCTGCTTTTTGGGCATTTTTCAGATCCAGCATGTCATCCGTTCAGGAATTCTCTTCTTCAAGTTAAGTACCATCTTCTTTTGGGGTTTTTTGTTATTGAGGCTTCTTATTTGACCTTTAATTCAATAATTACGGGGTTAAATAACTCAGGTGGTCATCCGCGTTCGCCTCGCCTCGGCCATGTTTGGCCTTTGTATTCATATGGCCTTAGCAGTGAGTTTCTGCTTGTGTTTTATACGGTTATATATTTTAGTTATGTTATTAGTTATTTCTGCCCCTTCAGGAAGTTCTTTTTGGATGAATGGTCCTTTCGTCGGCGGGGGATGTTGTGCCCATATCTTAACGGAACTAGGCTATTGTGGAGGCTTCCCCCTCTCGCCTTTATGATCGTAAATATTCCTTTTCCATGGGCACCTTCCTCTCGCGGCGAAGGGATACATTGTCCAAGATGGTACTGTTTTGCTATTGATTTTCCTGATACGTACGGTGATGGATGACATGCATATTTTTGGATTAAAAATGTTTTTGATTCAGCGTTAAGGTCGGCCATTTTACGTATCACCAGCGTTCAACATGTCGCGAGTTGTTAGGCCCTCTCTTTAGTGCGAGTCTTTATAATTTTTATGTATTTCTGTGCATTTATTTTATATACATTTATATTTCATATCATTTGGTTAACTTTTCGTAGTACTTCAAGTCAAGTAGTTTATTTGTTGGGTATTCTGGCCTAGCCCTCTCGTCCGCAATTGGAGGGTTAGGCTTCTTAGGTTAGTCGCCTTTCATGATCCTCCGGCTTCCTAGCTCCCCCGACCATGTCGTTTTGAGGCTTGGAGGGAGGTGTTGGTTGGTTGAGGGAGTTCCTCGTTCACTTGGCCCACCTGACCATACCGTCATGTTTTGGAGGGCATCATTAGGCTTTGGAGACCCCCCCCTCCCCTGTTTTGGCCTACCTGACCAGACCAGTTGGTTTCGAGAGGTAGGTTAGAATAGTGAGGGTCTCCTCATTACTTAGCCACCACCTGTCCAGGCTGTCGGCGTTGGAGGGTGGCCAGACCTTGCGTGGAATTTCTCTCCCCCCCCCTTCCATACCTCTGTTACCTTCTCCCAAGTCAAAAAGTTTTGACATTGGGGGGGGGGGGTCTGGGGTCGTAGGTTGCACGGTCTTTTTCATGTTGTTAGCCTAGCCTTTCCTTACCCAATCTTTAACATTTGACGGGTGTCCCTAGTTTCTCCCTGCATGAGGGACGTCGGTCTCCACGACCGACACCCCATGGGGAGTTTCTATAAGAGTCCAGGGGTTTTTCCCACCCACCTGGCCACCGCTTCGACCCTCCATTTTGTTATTTCCTCCTGTTCCTTAGCATTTGGCATGTGATCTTGACTTCTCCCGCGAGGGACGCCGGTCTCTTTACTTATGACCGCACCCCATGGGGAAGTTCGGCCAAGGCGTCCAGATAAGTGTTTCCCACCTATCTGGCCTCCGCTTTTGGTTTCCACCATTTTGCTAGTGTTTCGTTTGTTCGCTTTCCTCAGTGTTAGCTAGAGCACCAACACAAGTCCAGGGATACTATCTTGGCTTCCGCTAGGTTCATTCTCCGCTGGGTTTGTCAGATCTCCCGTTGTTTTTGTACATGTTACCACTCCGGGGGTATGGTTTTCAGTCGGTTGGCGCTTTTCACTACCTGTTCTCTGCCACAGGCATTGAGAGTTGATCCAGTTTTGGGGTCTCCTCTCCGCCTCTTCCGCCGCTACCATAGGTATGAAGTAACAGGGTTTCTGACACAACCAGGGCGGAGTATCATAACCAGCCAAGTACTGCTGTTTACATATTAGTTGACCATTCTGTAGCTTATCTTTACCGAACCACTGCCAGATTCCGGCAGTGTTTATTTATTATACTATAATTATGTTATTACTGTATTGTTAATTGTTATGATGCATGATCCTAGGTTAAAGTGTACTGTTACCGCCGGACCAACTCCGGCGGTCCTTAACTTATTATTATTCATGTATTTTATATTATCTTTATTCAGTCGGAATATCTCCGGCGGGTTTTTGGATTGTCTGTAAGCATGCTCCATCACCCATATTAGGTTAAGGTACCTTATCTCCACCGGCTCTACTCCGGCATGCCTTAACTAGCATACTCATGTATCATCTATCCACTTACAGATGGTACGCTGTCAGGAGCCTGGGCGCACGGCGGTCCTTCATCAGCCCTACGGCCATGTAGTGTGCCGATCCCACTCCGGCTGTGCGGTTCGTGTCGGGGACTTGATCGTCTGGCACCCAGACAGCTGTGAGGTGTGCTACACTCTGTATGAGCAGGTGATGGATGAGTCAGTAAGCTTCAAGTCTGCTAACCTTTAGTCTCACTTGACTTCATGGCTTATATTGATGAATATGGCATTCGGTGTTCGTTTTAGTAAGCCTTTCTTCTCTTTCAGTCTGACCGTACTTCCCGCGACTCTTCGCTGTCGACCCTGAAGGCCTGGGTCAGCGGGTTCGGGAGGAATGTCCCGTCGGGGAAACCCTACATCCTTTCAGAGGGGATCTGCAATCTCCTCTACCCGGCGCCGGATCTCAGCCGCAGTTCCGGCGGAAGTAGCCGCCTTTGATAGAGCAGATCCGGGTAGAGACGCAGCCCTCCCAAGATGATAACCTGTGCGAAGAGGTGGCGGAAGAGGTGGCGGCCATCAATCTAGACACTGAACCCATGAACGTCGAGCCGGACCAGGTAGAAGGTAGGGAGGTAAGTGAGGCAGGGGGAGCGAGCTCCCTTTTCAATTCTCCTTCTTCCTCTTCCTCTTCATTTCAGGGCTTCCAGAAATCTGCTTACCTTGAGGACAGGTCGAGGTCTACTGTCCCCAAGGTGAAAACCTTGAAAACTAAGGGCTTATCCAAGTCCTCTAGACCTCACAAGTCTAATCCTGTAGCTCCCTCGAAGTCACGGGCTCTTAGTCCGGTGGCTTCAACTAGCAAGGCTGCTCCCCCTGCCAAGGGGTCGAGATCCAGGGCGGTTAAGGTGAGTCCCGCTCAACCTAACTTTGACCCTGAGGCTTTTGCAGATTTCCTTTTGCAAAAGCTTGACAAGAAGGTTGAAGCCAGGATAAGTGACCTTTCCTCTCAGCTCGCTTCGGGCTTGAAGTCTTCCGATGATCATTGGAAGTCTTTAGCTGAGAGGATGCAGAACCAGGAGAACGTCCTTCCGGGTTCGTGCGCTCCGGAGTGGCGGCTCAAACGTACGCCGTTCCGGATGCCTCCAGCCTTCCTCCCTTTGATAAGGGAAACCCTTGGCGTCTGGCTCTTCATGCTCCTCGGCATGAAGATACCCTTACAATCGAAGGCTTGGGTACACGCAGGTTGGAAGAATTGGAGTTCTTCCCACCCGACCTGGTGCCTCCCTACCCAGGCTACGCCAGACTTACCGAAGAGGTTTGGATCAGATCAGACAAAGTCCCGAAGGAGACAGTTATTTTTCCTAGGGACCAAGCCCAATCCACCTTGCTGTGCACTCTCACGGAGTGTGAGGCGGAGAACACCAAACTGACCCCCTTCAAAGGGACCTTCACTATGTTCTCATTGCGTGATGCTGTCCCCACTCCCTGCATGTCTAAGGTAGCCTTGCTGACTTGTCAGGCAGGCATCGAGGGTAAACCGCTGCCTCAACTCCGGGAGACAGATTCTACTTCTCTTGTCTTCCCCGGAGATTCGGAATTTTGGTTGGGAGCTCCAGCCACGTTCACGGTGGGCAAACTCGACCCCGAGTGCGCTTCATCTCTATTCAGTGAACAGCTTCCCAAGATTCCAGAGGCTCTTCTAAAAGCTGAATTTGAGGCCAGGTGCAGATTGAGTCGCTCCATGAATTCCTTGTGCCTGACAGAGGCAACAGCGGTCACTTACAACGAAGAACCTTTCTTCCAGGTCCTAACCAAATCCCTGCTGGCGGGATTCCAGGCGGACCTGTATGACTTTATCGTGGCGAGGGTGAATTGCCACAAACACATTTTCGCGGACACCACCATAAGGCATGAGCCCAATAGGCTCATGAAGAGCTCTATTTGGGGCGCCAACATCTTCCCCGAGAGTGAAGTGAATAATGTCCTGGCGGAGGCAACCAGGGCAAATCAAAGCCTCCGCTCCCGCTGGGGTCTCCCTTTCAAAAGGAAGGCCACCAAGTCCACCGGACCTCAAGCTAAATCGGGGAAAAGGTTCAGGAGATACAGAAGACCTCACACCCAAGACCGTGATGCAGGCTGTACCGGTCTCCCAGGTCGGTCAGCCTTCAACTTCAAAGGCCCAGCCTCAACAACAGTTTGTGCTGATGCAGTCTGCTCAGCATACCCTTGCTTCCCCAACCTTCGTGACGTCTCTGGCTTTCAACGCCTCGTTTGAAAGCCAGGGGGCGTTTCGGGGCTTTAACAGGAACGCAAGGGGAAGCAGAGCCAGAGCCTCCTTCAGAGGTAGGGCTGCGTCACGTTCCCTCTCTCAAGGGAGAGGAGGCCGGGGCAGTAGAGGAGGTAAGCCCTCTCCCGTCCAATGAGTTTTCTCAGGTAGGCGGGAGGTTGGATGGAGCTGGAGCAAAGGTCCTCCTCCACTAGTCAGATTCCATCAGTCCCCATCCAAAGCTCTCCTGTACTTTGTAAAGGACCTGCTTCACAAGAGGGCTATAAAGAAAGTGAGACACCTGAAATTTCAAGGCAGACTGTTCAGCGTTCCGAAGAAAGGCTCCAGTCAGCAAAGAGTAATCTTAGACTTGTCTCGTCTCAATCTTTACATTCAATGCGACAAATTTCGCATGCTTACAATCTCGCAGGTGCGGACCCTACTTCCTCGTGGAGCCATCACCACCTCTATAGATCTTTCAGACGTCCCAGTTGCGAGAAACTTCTCTCCTTACCTAGGGTTCAGACTAGGAAAACAGGCCTACTCAATCAGAGTCATGCCATTCGGGCTCAACATAGCGCCCAGAATCTTCACCAAACTGGCAGAAACAGTAGTTCAGCAGTTACGGTCCCAGGGGATCATGTTAGCCGCATACCTAGACGATTGGATAATTTGGGCATCCAACGCCAAGGAATGTCGGAGAGCAACAGCCATAGTGATCAACTTCCTGGAATCCCTAGGCTTTCAAATAAACAGGGAGAAATCCCGCCTAGTTCCGGATGCTCGATTTCAGTGGCTAGGAATCCAATGGGATCTGGACTCACACAAACTCTCTCTTCCGCCAGCCAAAAGGAAGGAAATAGCCAAAGCCACCAGGCAGTTCCTCAAAAACAGGAAAGCCACTGCACTCCAGGAAAGAGTCCTGGGTTCTCTTCAGTTCGCATCTGTTACAGACCTGCTTCTGAAAGCCAAACTGAAAGATATAAACAGAGTGTGGCGGAGACGAGCCAACATCAAACTCAGAGACAAGGTGTCCTTAATTCCCCTAGTGTTGAGGAAAAGACTTCGCCCATGGTCGACAGTCAAGAGTCTATCAAGGTCAGTACCCCTCCAGTTTCCTCCTCTATCACTGGTGATTCACACAGACGCTTCTCTAAGCGGGTGGGGAGGATATTCCCAACACAGAAAAGTTCAAGGAACTTGGTCCACAATGTTCTGCCAGTTCCATATCAACATTCTCGAAGCAATGGCAGTATTTCTAACTCTGAAAAAACTACGTCCATCCAGACAGATCCATATCAGGCTGGTTCTGGACAGTGCAGTAGTAGTGCATTGTATAAACAGGGGGGGCTCAAAGTCGAGCCGGATCAATCAAGTGATGATAGCAATTTTCTCCCTGGCAAGAAAGCACCGTTGGCACTTATCAGCCACCCATCTGGCAGGTGTCCGAATGTCATTGCGGATTCTCTATCAGGACAACTCCGCTGGAGTCGGAATGGTCTCTGGACAAAACATCATTCGAGTGGATTCAACGCCAGGTACCAGGTCTCCAGGTAGATCTGTTTGCCACAGAGAGCAACCACAAACTTCCATGTTACGTTGCTCCCAATCTGGACCCTCTTGCTCACTCCACAGATGCGATGTCAATAGATTGGAACATGTGGCAGAAAATCTATCTGTTTCCACCAATAAACCTGTTGATGAAAGTTTTGCACAAGCTCAGGTCATTCAAAGGTCAAGTGGCCCTGGTAGCACCCAACTGGCCGAAGAGCAGTTGGTTTCTTTCTTCTAGAGTTGAAACTCCGGTGTATTCAAATACCCAGGCCAAAGTTGACTCAAATAGTACAAACTCGGACTGTGTCAGCTTCCTCAAGAATTCTAAATGCCCTGGCTTTATGGACTTCATGAAATTTGCTGCTCAGAGAGAAGCTAATATTGATCCTGTTAATACATTGTTCTTAGAATCAGATAAAAGGGACTCTACTCTCAGACAGTACGATTCAGCAGTTAAAAAATTAGCATTATTCCTGAAAGGATCTGAAGCTAAAGTGATGACCACGAACCTTGCAATCTCGTTCTTCAGGTCATTATTTGAAAAAGGACTGGCTTCTAGTACTATTACTACAGCAAAGTCTGCTTTAAAAAAGATATTTTTACATGGTTTCAATATTGATTTAACGGACTCATACTTTTCATCAATCCCTAGAGCATGCGCTCGTTTGAGACCAGCAACCCGTCCACACACAGTTTCCTGGTTCTTAAATGACGAACTGAAATTAGCATCGGACACTGATAATGAACAGTGTCCATATTTGAGTCTGTTAAGGAAAACGTTATTCTTAATTAGCCTAGCTTCAAGTGCCAGAATTTCTGAACTGTCCGCTCTCTCTAGAGAACCGAACCATGTTGATTTCCTCCCGTCAGGAGAAGTTCTACTATCCCCGGATCTAAAATTTTTAGCTAAGAATGAAGATCCACAAGATAGGTGGTCCCCCTTGGAAGGTTATCCCCCTTCCACAGGATCCGTCCTTATGCCCAGTCACTACTTTAAAGGCTTATTTACATAGAACTTCTAATGTAATGTCTGGTCCTCTTTTTGTCAGGGAAAAAGGAGGAACCCTTTCCTTAAAGGCCATCAGACAACAAATACTATATTTTATTAAACAAGCTGACCCGGATTCAGTACCTAAGGTTCATGATATCCGAGCAGTGGCCACCTCCACTAATTATTTTCATAATATGAACTTTGAGGAGCTTAAAAAATATACGGGATGGAAATCACCATCAGTATTCAAACGCTACTATCTTAAATCTCTAGAGGCCCTAAAATTTTCCACAGTGGCTGCAAGAAGCATTGTCCCTTCCGCCCTAGATTAACCTATGAGGAGCTTAAAAAATATACGGGTTGGAAATCACCATCAGTATTCAAACGCCACTATCTTAAATCTCTAGAGGCCCTAAAATTTTCCAAAGTGGCTGCAGGAAGCATTGTCCCTTCTGCCCTAGATTAACCTATGCAATCTTAATTATCCTGTCCTTTTTCTCTCTTGCCTACCTGCCTCGTTTACTTACCTTGCCATCTATTCTTAGGTCAGGCATGCTTCACAGCCTGACTCCTGACCATGTTATATTTTACGGTTATTATCTTTGTTAGCATTTAAGAATCTTGGTATTTTCCAGTATTCTGTATATATTTGCCCCTTGTTATTGACCATGTCTTATCATGTATTGTTAATCATGTCCTATTTTTGCTACTTGGATAATTAAACTCAGTTTGTACTGATAGTTTTATTTATCTCCATCTCAGTGGTTGTTAAGGGGTTTCACCAAGCTTTGTATGATTCTCTGTTACTATTTCACCGGGTGACACAGGTCAAACCCAGAAAAGGGATTCTGACAAAGGAAAAATCTATTTCTGGGGGAAGACCTGTGTCACCCGGTGACCCACCCCTATTCTCCGTTTCCCCCCCTGGTGGACATACCAAGCTTGGGGGGTGGGTGCTAACCTGGAATGAGACTAAGATGGCGGCCGAGGTGTTGGTTGGCTGGGCGATGGGCGTTGGACATGCGACGGCCCCTCACTTTCCGGGGTTTTTGAGATTGGGAATCTCTACAGGGCAGAGGCCTGTGGCAGTGGCAACACACTCACCCTTTGTGTATACCGACATCTATTTTGATTAATAGATGAGCGAACTGGGGGTAGTAACCCCAGCATTCCTGATAGCTTTTTCTCTGGTATTTTTAGCAATACTTATACCTAGAAATATGTGCTTAATGGATATTTCACTGGGTGACACAGGTCTTCCCCCAGAAATAGATTTTTCCTTTGTCAAAATCCCTTTACTACACCCACAAGTGTTCCATCATTGGCATACTGAGCAATGGACCAAGAACACTATCCAATGGAACCCCATACAAAATAAGACTGGGTTTGCTAAAGGTCCTATAACCAGCAACTTATTATTGCCTACCTGTAAGGAAATCTGGAAGCAATCCTAAAACATATCCATCCACTCCAAGATTCTGAATTTTATACAAAAAAAAAGTGCCTTATGATTTACTAAAGTGAAAGAATTACTAAAATACTTCTATCTGAATTACTCTACACTCAAAACCCTTATCAAGGTTCCCTTGTAAATGGCATGTCATATCTAAAAGAGCATTGCAGATACCTAAATGCTTCCTATATGCATATTAACTATAAGCTTACAATTCTTTGGATTCCACATACTTGTATGGTGGCTTAAATAAAGTTTTGTTTTTCTGTTAACTTTGGAGAGCAGAGGGAGAACAGAAATTGGCCTGTAGTTACTGCAGTCTGCAGATATGACGTTTTTTGGAACAGGCACTGTATTACTAAGAATATACTCATCCTCAAAGATACTAAGTCAACATACAAAGCTATAGAATCTACTAATCTTGGGATACAGCACACTAAATACCTTTCTAAAAAAAACAAAGGGAATAAACAATCTGGATCTCAACCCTTGCTATCAAGATTATCAAAAAATTTTTAACATCCCTGGAGCAAAATGCAAATTTTGTAAGAATGGGTTCAGGATGACAAGTATCAGGGAAAGGGGCATCCTTGCTGATTTCTTAGTTTCAAAAGCTTGATGAAGTAGTTCAGCCTTTTCCTTATGGCCAGCAACCAAATTTACCTTCATCTGTTAGTAGTACTAGAATGGAAGATGAACCTCACGCAAAGATGGAAGATGCTAATTTGGTTCACCACAAATGACACTAAGTAATTCCTTCAAGTCTCCTCTTTAAAAAAAATGTAATTTCTCTCAGCTACATGATAAATGCTTTTTGCAGCATGGTGACTCAACAAAATGGTGCAATTTTTATGTCAACAATTTCAACTCCATGCGTTGAATTTAGTCTGTTTGTCATGGTAAGCTCACCTGCATGTATCATCAAACCATGGTTGGTCATATGTCCTAATCTTGATGCTAGTGGGCTAAAGCCAGTGCAGTATTTCAAGATTTTGATAGTACTGGATGTAGATTTATGCATCAATTTTTTTAACCTTAGATAAATGAAAAACTTACGACTATATTATGAAATATAGATAAATGAAACACTAAACCAGTGTTTCTCAACCTTTTTACCTCAGGGCGCATCTATGAATTAACAGAAACTTTGGGGCGCACCTTTGATTTTAATATGGACAAAATACTTATGAAATTTGAATTTACTGTACTGTGAAGTTTCAGAAACTTTAGATTGCTGGTACGGTAATACTTTTTTCCTGAGACCCCTTGTGCATACCGACACCATTGTGGTGATCAATCCAGGGGTAGTAACCCTGGCATTATGGATAGCTTTTTTCTCTGGTATATTTAGCAATATTTATACCTAGAAATGTGTGCTATTGGAACCATTTCACTGGGTGACACAGGTTTTCCCCCAGAAATAGATTTTTCCTTTGTCAAAATCCCTTTTTTGTGCATAGCGTTCAAGCTAAAATATAAAATACTGTATGTGTTTTTATATGCTGCATATTTTTATTTTCTTTTAATTGTCTTTTTATTCACTTATTTCCTTTGGGACTGCTTTTCCTGCTAGTTGCCCTCGGGTCTATAGCAGTTGGGGTTCATAGTCTGTATAATAATAATAATAATAATAATAATAATAATAATAATAATAATAATAATAATAATAATAATAATAATAATATAATTTGGCAGCAGACCCTCTTTTAAACAGGTTCTATTGAATATTATTGCTGCTTCAGCTGCATTTATTTTGTAGAAGACTTTTTCTATTTTCCTTATTGCGGACTTCTCTTCAGTGGAGGTGCGTGCTAACAGCTCGCCTATATTTGTCATTTCATGGGGGAAAAGTCAAAATCTGGATTCTGCTTCTTTATATATTCTATACAGTTAGTTATATACAATTGTTGCCGAAGAAATATGCCCGATATATCGACGACGTCTTCGTTCAAGCAGACAACGAGGAGGAGGTTGAAGCCCTTCGTCTGACCTTCCAACAATGTAGTGTGTTGAACTACACTGTCGAGTTCAGCACAGACGACCGGCTCCCCTTCCTCGACGTTATGGTCACAAAGACGGAACGGAACTTGAAGACATCAGTCTACACAAAATCCACCAATTTGGGACTTTGCTTGAATGGGGATAGCGAGTGCCCTGCTAGGTTTAAGAACACGACAGTCAGGACCTTCATTAAAAGGGCCCTCTCCCACTGCTCCACCTGGCAGGACACCAACAAGGAATTCGAACGTGCTGCACAAATGTTGGTGAACAATGGTTTCACCAACAAACTCGTAAACAAAGAAATTCGAACTGGCCTGGAAAAAATGGTACAATGGTGAGAACACACAACCTGCCCCCAAGATGACATAAAGATCTTTTATAAGGCCCGGATGCATCCCCAGTACCGTGAGGACGAGAACTCCATGAAGAAAATCGTCATGGAAAACGTCACCCGACCGAAGACAGTAAGAGAATAAATCTTGTAATTTATTATAAGAACCGCCGCACCCATGATCTGGTGATGAAGAATAACCCCTCTCCGCCAGCAAGAGAACCCCTCAAGCAGAAGAACGTGGTCTACCAATTTGTATGTCCTGTCCGAGGATGCCCCGGCGCTTATATTGGAATGACCACGATCGTCTGTCAAAAGGATCTCCTGCCACGCCCAGGAGGGTGCCATCATGAACCACGCCCGTGCTACTCACAATATTTCCATCTCCCGCGACAGTATTATACAAAATATAAGTATAATCGGGAGAGCCGCCGACCCTCGACGTCTGCGCCTGCTAGAGGCGCTCCTCATTGCCGAGAGAAAACCAACAATGAATACGACGCAGGAGGCATCGCTCCTACCCACGAATTTAAGAAGAATAATGCAGAACACCCACCAAATCCAACGAATACCTGAAAACGACAACCCTGAAAATGGAGATGCCCCTGATGAGCGAGGCGCCCTTCGAGACAATCCCCGACTATGACAGAAAGAGTAGATAATGACATCATTCATCCGCAGCCCAATAGCAGCCAAACTACCGATGATGTCAGCTGGCATGACATCACGCAACGGCAGGCCAATGGGAACGCTGGAATGAATGACATTCCCAGGTTGCGAAGATCTGTCAGGATCGAAGCCACCGCAGAAATTTGGCTTGAAGTTCGCTGACTGCAACCAATCAGAGTTCGCCATCCATGACCCCCGCTGAAGCCCGTGTATAAATTCAGAAGGACCTATGCAATCTGCCAGTCCTCTACTAGCTCCCGCTGGAGAATGACAGAAGAGTCTGTCGAAACTCGTCGCGGCAACAATTGTATATAACTAACTGTATAGAATATATAAAGAAGCAGAATCCAGATTTTGACTTTTCCCCCATGAAATGACAAATATAGGCGAGCTGTTAGCACGCACCTCCACTGAAGAGAAGTCCGCAATAAGGAAAATAGAAAAAGTCTTCTACAAAATAAATGCAGCTGAAGCAGCAATAATATTCAATAATAATAATAATAATAATAATAATAATAATAATAATAATAATAATAATAATAATAATAATAATAATAATAATAATAATAATAATAATAATAATAATAATAATAATAATAATAATAATAATAATAATAATAATAATTATGATTATTATTATAATTTGTAGTAGTAGTAGCAGTAATAGGAAAATAATAGATGTGTATTCTAAAATAACCATTTATTTTTTAGATATTACATTTAGCATTTAAGTATCCTAATGAGAAACCTGTGCTTGATGAGAATTAGCAATTTTGTGAACGTTAGGCCTTATATGTGATAAACAAACTCTCAACTCTTCATCAATAGATTTGGTATTTGATCTACTTTTATTACATTTAATGTTAGTTAGTACAGAAAATCCTTGTTCACAAAGATAAGATGAGGAAAACTGCAATAAAACCGTTAATGCCTTGTTAACTATTGAAGGATATTCTTCTTTAACTGAAATCCAAAACTGATCGATGGGCACCTCTTTATGCTTGATCTTTAATCCCCAATCAGTAGATATAGCGGCCAGCTCTTCCTCTTCTGTTAACGAAAAGCCAACGTCCTCAGTAGAAATATCAATGAAAGGGTTGCGAATCCAGTCATACTGCTCGGTGTTTATTGAGGGAAAAGTAATAATTCAGATTACCTTCCAGAGTAACTAAATGATCCACTATTAAAGGAATTAAATCGTCTGAATAGCCTTTTCTCAGCAAAGGAAACATTTCCAAACAGCCTGAACTTGCTTTTCTTTTCCAAATCACTATTTTTGTCTGGAATATTTTGATTCTGTCAGTAGATGAGAGAAGATTTTCATTTCCACTTTGCATAGACATGTTCAGATTATTCAAGTGTTGAAACATATCAGTTACATATTCCAATTTTGATGTCCAAAACTCACATTCCAAAAGTCCACAAAATTTACTTTTATTTTCTTTTTTAAAAAATGCCAATAGTTCTTCGCAAAGTTCAAGCACACGACAGAGTACCTTTCCTCTTGACAACCATAACTCTTCTGTGTGCAATAGCAAGTGAGTGTGTTGTGAATCCATGTTTCCACAAAGTTGTTCAAATATACGAGCCTTTACTGGTCTAGTCTTGATGAAATTTACCATTTTGACAACTTGATCAAAAACTTCTTTCTGAGTTCGTCCCTGTGTCACCCGGTGAAATTCCTTTCTTGCACGAATTTCTAGGTATAAATATTGCTAAATATACCAGAGAAAAAAGTTATCAGGAATGCTGGGGTTACTACCCCCAGATCGAGCGTCTTCTTATACCAAGAAGGCGTCGGTATGGATAAGGGTGAGTGAATAAATCACAGCCACAGAATCACACTCGAAAGACATCCCAATGGCAAAATCCCTCGGAAGAGCGGGGAGCCGTTCCAGCTCCCTCACTCACCCGCCCGCCAAGCGGCGACCCCAGCGCCATCTGAACACATTCCATTTCTAGCACGTGATCATTTTCACTGTTTTTCTTGGTGGCTTGTGCCTTTTGGCTATTATTTCGCATTTTCAGCATGTCGTCGAGCAGCTTTACTGTATCCAAGTTAAGTACCATCTTATTGTGGGGTTTTTATGATAAGTTTGGCTGTTTCAGCCCGTATTTATTAATTATACGTGGTTCTGTTATGACGCTTTCGGCGTCCCCAGCCAGCCTTGTTGTCCGGCGAGGTTGCGCCCGTCCAGCTTGTTCTGTTTGGGCTTTTCCTTGTCGGTTTCATTGCTTATCTTTATTTCCCCTAGGTTCATCCTGGTGGCATTTCCTAAGCTGGGTTTTTTCGGTGTTTCTCTAACGATAATTTTGTTGAACCGTATCATTGGGGTTCCTGCATTTGGGTTCCCATCATCTTCCCGCTTAGGTAACTCCCAGGATGTTTCCCCTGGACAGTTATAGCTTTATAATTATTATAATTGTTATTTTTTTGCTGGTGCTTGACATCATGTTTTCAACTGTTTACAATTATTAATTGTTACCGTGGGGGCGTCAGGTACAGTTTTACTGTTAACTTCCTGTCGCAGGTAGAGGGAGTTTCTGTTGTTGTTCCATCCTCTGACCGTTGTTTGGGTTGTGGAGTGAGACCCCATAGTCCTCCCCCTTCTTTACGGAGGGGTAGAGGTTTTTTCTGTGGGTGCGTCTCCTCCATGCTTTTATAGCATTCCCTTTCTTTCGGCTCTGGTTGGTCTTCGACACGGGAATTTCTCTCCCTGTTGTTTCCTCATTCCTCCCTTTCCTTCTCCCCCTTTTTATGTCATAGGCTACGTCTATGTGTGGGGTGAGAGTATGGAGGCCCTAGGTCGCTATTCCCTTCCCTTTCCTTCGGGGTAGGCCATGATCTCTCCAGCTGGTATTAATTACCTAGCGTGGTTGGGTTTACAGTTGAGCGGGTGAAGGCATCTTCCCCAGTCTCCTGTTTTCCTCTGCTCTGGCCTACTCCCTTCCTTATCCCACCAACACCCCGTCCCTACCCTGGTCTACCCTGGGTCCAGCTCTTTGTCATCTTCTCGTGCGGGTGACGTTGGTGTCCGACGACCACCCCGAAGTTGTTGGATCTTTCCTGGTGGAGGGATTCGCTCCCTCCCAGGGCTGGTCCCAGTTGGTATTTTTCTGAGCTCAGTGTCTCGTTAACTCGCTCTCCTAGGATCGAGCAGGTTTTCGAACTTTCTCAGGGTTACTTTTTTCTCAGCCTTGTCCCGCGTTCGCTCCGGCGTTCGGGATGCTCCAGTTGGGTTGACTGGAGCTTACACCTGCCCTTGTGGATCTGTGGTGCTTTGTAGCCTCACCCTTCTATTGTTCTCTAGCGGTAGAGGCTTGGGATCCCCGGAGGGGGTGGTGCCAGACTCCGGGGAGTGCGGATTTTTATGTCATTGTTAACCGATTATGTTACCATCCTCTGTATATATATGCATTTATTTTGTTTCCGGCGGCTCATCCTGCCGTCAGATATATATTTGTTTTTCTGTTATTGTTATTAGAGTCCGGTGATCTTACCCTTGGGTTCCGCCGTCTTATTCCCGGCACCCCTTGTGGTAAGGGTCCCGTTGATTCGGCTCTCTCGTTCCACCGGAGTATTCCGGCAGTTGAGGGGCTTCTTGCTTACCTTAAATTTAAGTTACTTTTTCTGGTAGGCCCGTCTCTGACGGGGTTTTTCATTCCGCCGGAGTACTCCGGTAGTACAGTTTGAAAATACCTGTGCCTGCTTAGTTTAAGTTTCTTAGAGTGGTAGGTTCATATACTGTTCACACTTACAGACTGTTCGTTGTGAGGAGCCGGTTGTACCGCCACCCTCCACCAACCCTACGGGCATGTGGTGTGTCGGACCCACGCTGGCTGTGCGGTCCGGCTTGATGACCTAATCGTCTGGCATCCGGAGGGCTGTGAGGTTTGCTTCGCGCTTTGTGGGTGCATCCAGGACGAGTCGGTAAGCTGCTTACTTTCGTTCTTCATGATAGTTACAGTTTGCTATGTTGCCATATTTTGTGTTCTAGCGCTTATATAGTTTACAGTATATTAGCCCTTCCTTGATTCCCTGCTCCCTTTCAGGCCGACGAATCCTCCAAGAAGGAGGCCCTAGAGTCTCTCCGCGCCTGGGTTCGGGAGGAACATCCCATCGGGGAAGCCCTACGTCCTCGACGGGAAGCTGAGGGATTTGCTCTACCCCGGCGCCCGGATCGCTGCGGCCATACCAGCTGATGTGGCTGCACCCATCATCGAGCAGATCCGGGTCGTGACCCAGCCACTTCTAGAGGACCCCCTTTACGCGGAGGTTTCGGAGGACGTTGCCGCTCTGGATTTGGACCTGGAGCCCATGAACACCGAGCAGGACCAGGTAGGTAGAGAGGTAAGTGAGGCAGTGGGGGCGGGCATCCTTTTTGATTCCCCTTCATCCTCTGTTTCTTCATTTCAGGGCTTTGTTAAGTCTTCTATCTTGAGGGACAGCACTCCATCTACTGTCCCCAAGTTGAAGACGTCATGGAAGGCGAAGGGCTTCAAGTCCTCGTCTTCCCGCAAGGCATCCCCTTTCCCCCCGTCGAAGCCAAAGGTTGCTGAACCTGTGGCCTCCGGGAGCAAACCAGGAACCTCGGGCAAAGGAGCGAGTAAGAGGGTGGCCAGGCCCAGCCCTCCTCGCCAGCCTGCCTTTGACCCTGAGGCGTTTGCGGGGATGTTGCTAGAGAGGTTCTCTAAGGAGGTTGAGGCCAAGCTTTCTAAGTTGACGGAGAGGCTTCAGAGTCAGGAGAATCTTCTTGCCGATATGGCATGCTCCGGTGGGGCCGGACCACAATACCAGATCCCTGACACTGCTACCCTCCCTCCTTTTGATGTAGGGAACCCGTGGCGTTTCGCTCTTCGTGCTATTCGCCACGAAGATACCTTGACCATCGAAGGACTAGGTACCAGACGCCTGGAGGAGCTGGAGTTCTTCCCGGCTGATCTCTTGCCCCCCTACCCAGGCTTCGTTAGGCTGACGGAGGAAGCCTGGGTACGCTCAGACAAGGTCCCTAAGGAGACGGTGATCTTCCCTAGGGATCAGACGCAATCTGCTCTCTTGCACACCTTTTCCGAGTGGCGGGCGGAGAACACGAAGTTGACCCCCTTCAAGGGCAACTACACTATGTTTTCCCTCGGGGATAACCTGCCCACTCCCTGCCTGAACAAGGTTGCTATCGCAACCGCTCAGGCTTGCTTGGATGGCAAACCCTTGCCTCAGCTTAGGGAATCAGACCCTACGTCTCTGATCTTCCCAGGGGGTGACGAGTTCTGGAAAGACGCTCCGTCCACATTTACTGTTGGTAAATTGGACGCAGATTGCGCGTCAAACCAGTTTAGTGAGCAGCTTCCTAGGTTTCCGGAAGCTCTCCTGAAGGCTGAGTTCGAGGCACGGTGTCAGTTGAGCCGGTCTTTGAACTCACTGTGCCTGTCAGAAGCGACCGCCGTCTCCTTTGCAGAGGAGCCATTGTTTCAGGTTCTGACTAAATCCTTGTTAGCAGGGTTCCAGTCCGACCTGTACGACTTCATGGTGGCAAAGATGAACTGCCGTAAGTTCACCTTCGCTGATGCCACCATTCGTCATGAGCCTAACAGACTCATGAAGAGTTCTTTCTGGGGAGAAAATCTTTTCCCAGAAGATGAAGTCTCCAGTGTCCTGGGCAAGGCAACCAGGGCTAACCAGAGTCTGCGCTCCCGGTGGGGTATCTCCGCCTTTAAGCGGAAGACCCTGGAGTCTAGCAGTTCCCAGAATAAGCCTGGGAAACGTTACAGGAGGCATAGGAGACCACAACACCAGACGGTCGTTCAGGCAGTTCCGGTCTCGACGGTGAACCAACCGTCCACCTCCAAGGCTCAACCCCAACAGTATGTGCTGGTTCAACCAGCCCAATCCCTTGCTGCGCCTACGTACGTCTCCTCGCCGGCGTACAACCCTACCTATGAAGGCCGTGGGGTCTTTCACGGCCTTAATAGGCACGCAAGGGGGGGTAGAGGTCGAGCCCCCTACAAAGGTAGAGCTGGATCCGTCTCCCGGGGGAGAAGTGGCCGTGGTAGAGGAAACAAACCTGCTTCCTCCCATTGAGACCAGTCAGGTAGGTGGACGCCTATACTGGTTCAGAGACCAGTGGTCCTTCAGTCTTTGGGCACACAGCATTGTGTCCAAAGGCCTGGGTTGGAGCTGGATCAGGGACCCTCCTCCCCTGACCAGGTTTTATCAACCATCCTCCAAAGCCCTACAGGACTTTGTGACGGAGCTTCTCAACAAGAGAGCAATAAAGAAAGTGAGGCACCTCAAATTTCAAGGTAGGCTGTTCACTGTCCCCAAGAAAGATTCCGGCCAGCAAAGAGTGATTCTAGATCTGTCGCATCTAAATCTCTACATACAATGCGACAAATTTCGCATGGTTACAGTTGCTCAAGTACGGACTCTACTGCCGCGTGTAGCCGTCACCACCTCTATCGATCTTTCAGACGCTTATTATCACGTCCCAGTTGCGCGGAACTTCTCTCCCTTCTTGGGTTTCAGACTAGGGAAACAGGCCTACTCCTTCAGGGTCATGCCTTTCGGGCTCAATATAGCCCCCAGGATATTCACGGCTGGCGGAAACAGTTGTTCAGCAGCTATGGTTCCGGGGATCTCCCTAGTAGCATACCTGGACGACTGGTTAATCTGGGCCCCATCCGTTTCAGTGCCGGAAGGCTACAGCCATAGTGATCGGGTTCCTGGAGTCCTTAGGCTTTCAATTGAACAGGGAGAAGTCCTGCCTGACTCCGGAGTCTCGGTTTCAGTGGCTGGGTCTCCGGTGGGACCTAACCTCGTACAGACTATCCCTTCCGCTGGCCAAGCGGAGGGAGATAGCCGCCGCTACCAGAAAATTTCTGAAGGGCAAAGCGGCATCCCGCCGGTCTCAAGAGAGGATTCTCGGCTCTCTTCAGTTTGCTTCAGTAACAGACCTGCTCTTGAAAGCAAGACTAAAAGACATAAACAGAGTGTGGCGGAGATGAGCCAATGTCAGGCTCAGAGACAGAGTCTCTTCAATCCCGCAAATCTTGAAGACAAGGTTTCGACCATGGTCTGTAGTCAAAGGCCTTTCGAAGTCTGTCCCCCTTCAATTTCCTCCCCCAGCTCTGGTAATCCACACAGACGCTTCATTAAGCGGCTGGGGTGGGTACTCACCAAAACAAAAAGTTCAAGGGACATGGTTTACAATGTTTTGACAGTTCCATATAAACACCTTGGAAGCTATGGCAGTGTTTCTAACTCTGAAGAAACTTTGCCCCGCCGGCCAGATTCACATCAGGCTGGTATTAGACAGCGCCGTGGTGGTTCATTGCATAAACAGGGGCGGCTCCAAATCGGGTCGCGTAAATCAGGTGATGTTAGCTATCTTCTCCCTGGCGAACAAGCACGGCTGGCATCTGTCAGCCACCAATCTGGACCCCCATGCCTACACCACGGACGCAATGACCATAGATTGGAACAATTGGGAGAGGATCTACTTGTTTCCCCCAATAAACATGTTGTTGAAAGTACTGCACAAACTCAGGTCATTCAAGGACCAACTAGCCCTGGTAGCCCCCCATTGGCCGAAGAGCAACTGGTTCCCTCTGCTTCTGGAGCTCAAGTTGCAGTGTCATCAGATACCCAAACCCAGACTGACCCAAGTAGTACAAACAAAGACTGTGTCAGCTTCCTTAAAAATTCAGAATGCCCTGGTTTTGTGGACTTTATAAAATTTGCTGCTAAAAAGGGAGCAAACATTGACCCTGTTAACACTCTGTTTCTAGAATCCGATAAAAGAGATTCTACTCTCAGGCAATATGATTCAGCAGTCAAAAATTAGCATCCTTTTTGAAGGCATCTGAAGCTCAGACTATGACTACTAACCTAGCGGTTACCTTCTTTAGATCATTGTTTGAAAAAGGCCTAGCTCTGGCCACTATTACTACAGCTAAATCAGCCTTGAAGAAGGTATTTTTGTATGGCTTTAAGATTGACCTTACAGATTCATACTTTTCCTCCATCCCTAGAGCATGCGCCCATTTGAGACCGGTAATACGCCCACATTCTGTTACCTGGTTCCTAAACGATGTTCTAAAGTTAGCCTCTGATATTGATAACTCACAATGCTCTTATCTGGATCTGCTAAGGAAGACCTTGTTTCTGGTTAGCTTAGCTTCAGGTGCCAGAATCTCAGAGCTATCTGCTCTCTCTAGAGGTGATGATCACACTGATTTCCTCCCGTTGGGAGAAGTTCTCCTTTCCCCTGATCATAGGTTTCTAGCGAAAAATGAAGACCCTCAGGACAGGTGGTCCCCCTGGAAGGTGGTGCCTCTTCCACAGGACCGGTCCTTATGCCCAGTCTTTACTTTAAAGGCTTACTTACAAAGAACTCCTCAGTGTATGTCGGGTCCTCTTTTTATCAGGGAAAAAGGTGGAACTCTTTCTTTGAATGCTATAAGACAGCAAATTCTGTATTTCATTAAACAGGCCAACACGGATTCAGTTCCTAAGGTTCATGATATCCGTGCGGTAGCTACCTCTACTAATTATTTTCATAATATGGATTTTGCTGAACTTACCAAGTATACGGGATGGAAATCACCTCTAGTGTTTAAACGCCACTATCTTAAATCACTCGAAGCTCTGAAATTCTCTACAGTGGCTGTGGGGAGTGTCATCCCCCCACCTTAATTATCCTTAATTACCCTTAACCCTTATCCTTTCCCCCCGCCCGCCTGCCTCATTTATTTCTCTGCTTGTTCTCCTGGTTCAATCATGCCTCACTGCCTTGCTCCTCATAATTGATACTAGTATTGCCATTATTATTGTTTGTCTTGGTGATTGTGTTCTGTTATGCTGTGTATTTAGATTTAAGCCTAGAGGTACTTGTGTTATTTTATTTTACGCTTCAAATGTACCTCACATTTTGATATTGTATAAGGTATATTATGTATTTCTCTTATGTATAGTTTATATTTACCTATCTATAACATTGTATTGTTGGGTGTTTTTGTTCCACCCGTACTTACCTGTAATTTGTTTCTCTTTGCTTTGCTGAGATCCCATATTAAATCTAATTTGTTCATAGCATGTGTTTTTGTTCATGATCACCTTTTGTTTATTTTGTATCTTGGCAGGCTTGGCATGATTCTCCTTTACTATTTCACGGGTGACACAGGGACGAACTCAGAAAAGGGATTTTGACAAAGGAAAAATCTATTTCTGAGGGAGGCCCTGTGTCACCCGGTGACCCTCCCAGTATCTGGTTCCCCCCCCCACCCCGCCCCTGCTTTGGCATGCCAAGCCTGGGGGTGGTGCTAGACTGGAATGAGTTCAGATGGCGCTGGGGTCGCCGCTGGCGGGCGGGTGAGTGAGGGAGCTGGAACGGCTCCCGCTCTTCCGAGGGGATTTTGCCATTGGGATGTCTTTCGAGTGTGATTCTGTGGCTGTGATTTATTCACTCACCCTTATCCATACCAACGCCTTCTTGGTATAAGAAGACTCTCGATCTGGGGTAGTAACCCCAGCATTCCTGATAACTTTTTCTCTGGTATATTTAGCAATATTTATACCTAGAAATTCGTGCAAGAAAGGAATTTCACCGGGTGACACAGGGCCTCCCTCAGAAATAGATTTTTCCTTTGTCAAAATCCCTTTTCAATTTAATACCCAGTGTTTTTGCCATCAGGAGCTCTCAATGCAAGAAACAGTGAGTTGTTATTATCTTGGGATTCTTTTGCTTTACAAATGATGCAAGACCTTTAATGGAACCCACCATTGACGGAGCTCCATCAGTACAAATTCCAACACATGACTCCCAGGATAAATTCCATTTCTCAAAATAG
Organism: Macrobrachium rosenbergii; assembly: GCF_040412425.1. Lineage (NCBI taxonomy): Eukaryota > Metazoa > Arthropoda > Malacostraca > Decapoda > Palaemonidae > Macrobrachium > Macrobrachium rosenbergii. The sequence goes on from NC_089796.1 coordinate 49,825,447, forward strand.
CTATTCAAAATAAGGAAAATATCTTCACCTTTAGTAGTGGTAAGCAATTCCTTGCAACAAAGATACTGATTTACTATTCTATCCCCATCAATAAAGTGAATAAAAGCCAGTAGTTGCACTTTGTTACTTATGTCTGTTGATTCATCAACTTGCAACGCAAAGTATGCATCCTGAAGTTTATTACAACAAACATTTTCCTCAATATCGGTAGACATTTCCAGAATACGCCTATGAACAGTATCATCTGATAGTGAAATTTTACTTAATTGTTTCTCTGCATCATCTCCTAACATAGTCTTCACCATCTTTCTGCAACCGGGCAAAATAATAGATTCAGCAAGAGTATGTGACCTCATCTTTACGGCAATCATTTCCGATACTTCATAAGATGCAATCTGAGCTTTTTCAGACGTTACTCTACTTTTGAAAGCAAATGCTTGCTTTGTTTGTTGCTCAAGTAGTCTTTTGAAATAGTTTACGTCTTTTCCTTGAAGACTGCAATGCGATGTTTGAAAATGTTTACTTAATTTACTAGGAAGCATCAACTCATTTGGCATTTTGCAACCACAAACCAAACACAATGGGAAATACTGAAGCAAATGCTTGCTTTGTTTGTTGCTCAAGTAGTCTTTTGAAAGAACTTACGTCTTTTCCTTGAAGACTGCAATGTGATGTTTGAAAATGTTTACTTAATTTACTAGGAAACATCGACTCATTTGACATTTTGCAACCACAAACCAAACACAGTGGGAGAGGCTGATTTTCATCTCCAGTCCACGTGAAGCCAAAACTTAAATAACTTTTGTCGTATTTCCGATTAGGTCTAATCTTAATTTTCTTAGCTGGACACTTCACTGCACTTGAAACAGTTTCATTATTAGAATTAAGTTCCTCACTGGTACGTTTCTTGTTTAAAAATCTGTCATTTTATGGGTAGTCCACCTGGTTTTCTATTATATAAAAAAGTCCACGAATTATGATTCACTGAGTATCTTGAACGAGACCTTTGAAGAGTAATGTAGCAGCAGTTAGGTATCTACTGACTGACTGACCAGAATCGCAGATGCCCTTGCTTTTAAACAGGACACGGAGGTCATCGTCACGAATCATAAAACCGCTTTGGCATGTCAGCCACCATATGGTGAAGTCATTAACCTGAATTATAAGTCACTAACCTGGATTGCTGCACTGGTTAATTCTATAGCCAACCGACCTCAAGGAAAATTGGTTATTAGGTATGTCCTTTCATCCACTGCACTGACCATATGGTGAATTCATTAACCTGGATCCACAAATCTGGATTACTGTACTAGATTAGGCTTAGTTTATTCTGGTATCTGGCCTCAGGGAAAATTTAATATTATACCTGCTTTGCTTTTATGAGAGGAAATCAGAGATTAAGAGTGACAGGCAGCTACTGTGGCTAAGAATCAATGGAAAAAGCAGGAACTTAAGAAATTATGTTAACAGAAGAATATACTACTCTTCATCACGACAATTCTACAATTTAATATTAAGTATCAGAGAGAAAGAGAGAGAATCATGAAAAAGAAAATATAAAAAAATCTACCAAAAGTAATAAAAGATTAAGATTGTCAGTTCCATTTCAACCACGAATGAGACTGAAGATTTTGTAGAACCAGTCAAAAAGTACTGGAAAAAGGACTGGTTCTTAACACATTTTTTATGGAAATTCATATATCGGCAATAAAATTATTATTTTTTTAAATATTTTTCCGATACTGAGATTAAGGATAAAATAATTAAGAATATAAGTTTTCATTTAGCAATGAATTTTGCAAAGCATAAAACAAGCACATAAACTTGTGAGAAAGGTGTTCGTGAAAGGAAAATGAGTCCAATAGCCTTAAAAAAAAAAAAAAACTGACGGTTGTCATTTTCGGCAACTACTAAGAAGATTAGCAGGATAGAAATTCATAAAGAAAAGAGGCCCAGTAATGACAGATTTAAACCCCCAAGGAAGTGAAAGGGAAAGATCAAGGAATTTACCTAACCTCCTCTCTCTCTCTTGAGAGAGAGAGAGAGAGAGAGAGAGAGAGAGAGAGGCCAGTAATGACTGATTTAAACCCCAATGAAATGCAAAGGAAAGATTAAGGAATATCGAAGACTTGACTCAGACATAGAAACACACACTCGGTGCCTCAAAATTTATGAAAATAGTAACAGATATTTTAAACATTAGAATATAATTTTCCTACTCCTTGGGGCACACCTGAACACCTCACAGGGTGCACCAGTGCGCCTGGGCGGACAAGTTGAGAAACGCTGCACTAAACACATACTACTCATGCCCATGTCCAAGAGAGCGCAGCGCACATTTGACCTGTTATCCCAGCCCCTCACTTTTGAACTTTTAAGATTCAAACTCATTATTCATTTATCATATACACAGTGCATGAAATTTATAAGCGCTTGTGTTCAACGAATAATCTCGCATACCTGCTTTCCTTTTTTATGCTTCATCCCAGATCAATTCTTGTATGCCATAGAGTGCACGGACATCTATTTAATTACGCATTATTCAACTGTCTTACATAAGTTGGGTATATCTCATTCTAGATTTGCTTTTGCTGCAAGCGCCAAATTGTATAGTGAGTGCACTCCCCATATCCTCCCTTTCCTCATGTCAGGCAGAAGGCTTCCTTTCCCCATGGTAGGAAGCAATCTCTAGTTCTTAGAACTAGCCACCCACTCGTGTCACACCACAGTTCTATTCCTCACAGTGCCACTAACCTGTGGCACTGCCAAGCAACCCAATCACTGAAGCACTTATCTTTCTTCTTTCCCTTTCCCTTTCCCTTTCTCACTTACTTTCTGCCAGAGTCTCTCATTTCCCTCTTACTCCTTACTTACCTTCTGCCTCAGGCAGAGTGCCATTCCCTTCAGTGCCATTTCGTGCACTGACATTTTGTGTTGCTCCAAGGAGCGCACCAGCAACACAGTGCCACACAACCAAAATAATCACTACTAAGCCATTGCACCTGTACTTAAGAAACAGAGTGCCATACAACCAGTGTTTCTGCCCACAGGGACCTTAGCTCCTTCAGGAACACCCCATTAACAGTGCATCTGCCCATAAGGACCATAGAGCCTTCAGGATCACTACCATTTACTAGCGTATCTGCCCATAAGGACTCACACTTCCTTCAGGAACACTCCCCCAGTGTGACCTTCGCACGGTACACTCAACCACAGTGCCACCTCATTAAAAGGTGCCACTTACTGAAGTGCCAATAATTTAAAGGACACTTCCCCAACGGCACCAACCCTTTCCTCCAGGAACGCCCAGTTAATCCACTTAGCCGCACTTCCCCACCAGCAACATGTCAACTGAAGAACACCAATATTTCCGGGATATAGGAAAGGAGGATGGCCTCACAGAACAGGCCCTTCACAAGTTTGTAAAGGAGCAGATTGCCGAAAAGAGAAAGTATGAAGCACAAAGACAGCGAGAAGCCGAGCAGAGGAGAGAAGAAGAAGAAAGAGAAGAACGGAGGAGACAGCGCAAGAGCGAAGAAGAAGAACGGAGATGACAGCAAGAAGCCGAGCAGAGGAGAGGAGAAGAAAGAGATGAGTGGAGGAGACAGCGTGAGAGCAAAGAAGTAGAACAGACACGACAGCAAGAAGCTGAGCAGAGGAGAGAAGAAGAAGAAAGAGAAGAATGGAGGAGGCAGTGGGAAGCCGAGCAGAGGAGAGAAGAAGAAGACAGAGAAGAAAGGAAAAGACAGCATGAACTAGCCCTCAAAGAAAGCGAGCTAGCCCTCAAGGAAAGGGAGCTTGAGTTGGAGAGAGCCAAGAAGGAAAGCACAGAAGCTCTAGCAGCCCAACAAGCATCTAGCCCAACCCCAACTGCCCTAAATACCTCCCTATCGACTGTCAATAACCTCATTGGCAAGTGGACTGACAATGAGCCGGAACAATGGCTCGAAGAGATCAAATTCCTCTTCGAGACCTATGATGTCGGCCCGGCTGAGAGGGCCTTATTGCTCACCAAGTGCCTGGACGGGAAGGCTAAGGCTGCCCACTGAGCACTGGAAAGAGATCAACGAGGAGACATGGCTGCCGTCCGTGAGGCCATCGCCAAGGCGTATGAAATTACTCCCGAGAGGTAGAGACAACGATTCCGAGGTATGGCCAAGAACGTCAGCTGGTCCTGGACAGAATGGGCCTGTCACAAGACTCAGGCTGGGACCAGCTGGCTCGAATCTAGGCAGTGCAACACCTTCAAGGATTTGTTCAACTGGACCATGCTGGAGGACCTCTTCCAGTGTGTGCTCAGGCCTCTGGCTGTGTATTTTAGTGACAAACAGCAGCCACTCTCAAGGAAGCCTGCCGCTTAGCTGATGCCTGGGAGACGTACAACCCATCCCACAGCACCTTGCAATGCCGAACAGTGCCACCTGGACACCTCTCAGGCTCAAATCGCCCACGGAACAGACCGCCTAACAAACCTCCATGCACCATCTGTAAGAAGTACGGCCATGCTGAAGCAGAGTGCCGCTACATGGAAAATAACGTTCAGGGCAACAACCATCGGCAGCCTACCAATAACCGCCACTCTCCCTCTCCTTCTAACTCCGCACCACCTTCCCAGCACACTGTCACTGCCGGGAGATCATCCTATCCCAGGGGACCCTACCGAGACTGTGGAGCTTCAGGGCACTCTTCTTCCAGGTATCCTGGATGCCCAAAACATGTGGTCACTCCCTGGCACATCAACCTGGTAAGTGCCACAGCCTCCTTGGCTGAGCCGCCGGAGAGAACTCACCCTAAGCGGGTCTGGACACAGTGTGTCTCAGTGGCTTCTCTGGATGGTTCTAGCCCACCAGTGCACCTGCCAACTAATGCTGACACTGGCTCGGATATTAGCCTGATTGATCGGGCCCAAGTGCCAGCCAGTGCCAAGGTAGATGAGCAAACCAAGTGGACAGTGACCTGGGTGGACGAACAATCCTTGACCGTCCCCACAGTCGAACTCAGGGTGATCACCCCTTGGAGCAACAAAATTCACAGTCTTGGTGTTGTCAAGCATATTTCGCACGGAGTGGAGTTCCTGCTTGGACAAGACATCCTCTGGGGATGTCCCACCCCCACACCACTCTGTTGCCTGACTGCTTCTGCCAGTGAGTCCTCAGTAACCTCTTCTGATTGGGACACAGCCTCTGTGACAGCTGTGCCACCGTCAGTCAAACCTTCCATTCACCCAAGAGCGACATACTCAACCCACATCGAACCCATTCCAGGCCTAGTCTGCAGATCTCGCGACCGGACAGCCACCAAAAAACTCCTCCCTCATCACGAAGGGATATCGCCAACTACCGCTGCAGGACCTGCAACATAAGAAGGCACTCCGAAAGATGATCCAAGTGCCCCAGCAAGCTAGTCGCAGCGGCCATTCCCACAGATCCAAGAGGTCTTGCCCTCTCATCGAGACAGGAATCGCTGTCCCAAATCATGCCAGGGACACCGAGAGGTCTTGCTCCCCCAGGTCCCCCTTCAGCTTTGTCTGACACCAATTTGCTGCCAGTGCCACTTGCAAGCACTGGTCAGTGCTAAGCTCTGCCTATCCCAGCTGGAAGCTCCATGTCAATCATACTCCCCGTGCCTGAATTAATGCCAGTGCCGGATCCAGAACCTGACCTGGAACCTCCTACGGGAGATCCACCAAACCTCACAACCATGACCATCGCCCAGTGTGAGCCTCTGACCCCTGATGTTTCTTCTTCCCACACTCTTCTGCCTGCCGAGGATTACCCTCTGGCAAGCCTGGACACTAACTCTTTTCTGGTTGACCAGGAACCAGACGTTGGTTCTATTCCCACGACGGTTGTCGCAGCAGCACCCTAGTCATCTGTGGAGAGGAGGCATTCCTCTGGGACAGCAATTTGGCTATCGCATCGACTCTGCTGTGAATGTCTGTATTTCGTGGAGATGTTCCCGTTTGCCGTCATGGGGCGGTTTTGACGACTTCACGGCAGTAGTTTGATGGTCATCCTCAATGACCTTTGATGGTCAGCCTCTGTGACCCTTGTTGTGGTTTTGGACATCTCTGGGTAGATGTTCAGTTTTGCACTGTAGGTGGATTGTGAATTATCATTACAGATATTTATGAATTTTGAGTGAATTGGTATTTATAATTTGGGTTATTGTTATTTGTGCTGCTTTAATGATTTTTCAGATATCTGTGTACTTTTGGTTATACCATTATTTATGTTAACTGATGCTAATTGTAACCATGATGCTGTCTGGAATGTTTGTGTTCTCTTGATGTAGCGTGAGTGTTTACTGATTTGATGTTTTGATGGTAATGTTTTATTTTTAACTAATTTTACTACATCTTTGTTATCTGACTGACTCTTTGGTTGTGTGATGTGGTACATTTATTTACTGATGTAAGCCGGACTTGACTCAATTGTACGTATGTGTATTACTTAATGTTAATAAACTAGTATTAAGGTTATTTTGCTGGTTTTGTTGTTCCCCTTTCCCCGTGGTTGTCTCGGCTTCTGCCAGTCTCTCCAGTCCACTTCTCTGTAATTAATGATAGAACCTGATGAACCAAGATGTGGTTCATAACATTTGGTGACCTTTGGCCAGGATTTGGTCTGTTTTGGCTGGCAGGGTTGTGGTAACCTCGGTGGGGGTGGGGGGGGCAGTGAAAAAAAAATGTGTAAATTTTTTTTTTTTACCGGGTGAGGAGGTGTAATGCTTAGTGCTTGTTTTGTTTATAGAACAATTGTTTCCTTGTTGTGGGTGCATTCCTTTTCAGGTGGTGATTATTTTTTTGTATACAGAGTTTATGTCTGTTGTCTTCGCTTTGGTAGCGACAGTCAAGTCTGGGTAATCATCGAGACAGGGTCCAGACAGTATAGCAGCATGGACAGATAGTTGTCACCTGTTGGCCCCTACAGCATTTGAGGATGAGAACTTCGTTTGAGTTTGAGGATGAGTTGATGGCTAACCCTAGTCATCTGTCGGAACTCGGCAGCTTGTGGCATGATCAGATGTAAACAAACCACAGCGCCACCCCGGTGGTGTAGCGCGGTACTAATTATATAAACATTGTTTAAGTTCAGTATTTATGGTAAATTTCATACAGAGTCTACTGGAATAGTGTACAAAATCACTGTAAAACATCTTTCAGTAAATATTAAGATACCATAACATATTAAGACCCATGATTGGATGAAAATTCAGTGCAGAAGGCCAAAAGAATTATGATATATAGCTGTACAAGTTGTACTTCTCCAAACAACAGCAGCAGCAGCATGTGTAGGGTTTAAATGCTTTTAAATACGCATGGGAAGAACGCCACCAACAACGGCAACTAGCGGCAGCCACCCGAAACTCTTTTTTCTACAAACATCATATGATTCATCGGGTCGGATTCCAGTTTGTTGTTCGAGCTCCAACGCAAAATTTACTCAACATTTCGTGCAAAATCCGATTATGTTGAGTTCTAGTACGATTGAGGACCGAGTTCTACTTTATGTATATATATATATATATATATATATATATATATATATATATATATATATATATATATATATATATATATATATATATATATATATATATATATATATATATATATATATATATATATATATATATACCTATATATATATATATATATATATATATATATATATATATATATATATATATATATATATATATATATATATATATATATGTACATGTATATATATATATATATATATATATATATATATATATATATATATATATATATATATATATATATATATATATATATATATATATATATATATATATATATATATATATATATATATATATATATATATATATATATATATATATATATATATATATATATATATATATATATATATATATATATATATATATATATATATATATATATATATATATATATATATATATATATATATATATATATATATATATATATATATATATGAAGAAGATAAAAGGCCTCTAAAACATTATCTTCATATTAAACTGTTGTATTACAGTAAAAGACATTCCTATATATATATATATATATATATATATATATATATATATATATATATATATATAATCATGAAGCTACAAATGTTGTTTAATATCTGCATTATAAATTTATATTCAGCTGTGCATTTGGCATTACATATTCAGAGAGAGAGAAGAGAGAGAGAGAGAGAGAGAGAGAGAGAGAGAGAGAGAGAGAGAGAGAGAGAGAGAGATATTATCTCTTTAATCTCTTGAGGAATGTTAATCTACTTTTCTTTACTAACTGCTGGTGACACCTTATGCATACTCCACACGACTGACAACAACAAAAATTTGTTTGTTTTTTGTCTTCCAAAGATGTATTACCTTTACTACACATTTTTAAAACACTATGAACACACACACACAGTGTGCATATGTGTTAATACCAATTGGTTAGAGACTGAAATTAGCACTATCTTTTCCTGAGAGAGAGAGAGAGAGAGAGAGAGAGAGAGAGAGAGAGAGAGAGAGAGAGAGAGAGAGAGAGAGAGAGAGAGAGAGAGAGAGCACCCAGTGGCAACATTTTCTACCCTTGCTGTCAATTTACTTTACATATTTGACAGGTACTCCCTCCCCCCCTCTCTCCAAAGCATTCAGGAAAGGATTGGGAAATAGATGAGTTAAAAGAATTTATACTGAACTTTTTTTTAATTAATTGATACTTTGCTGTTTACATTAATATTAATATTTGAAAATCTGTAAATTGTTTATTTATAATACAAATAAAATAAACATATGTAAACATTACATATGCATAAAAATTCTCTGAGAGAGAGAGAGAGAGAGAGAGAGAGAGAGAGAGAGAGAGAAGGGCTGAACTAAGGATCTATTTAACTATCTATCCATTTCTCACATTCTACCCTTTGGAGAGAGAGAGAGAGAGAGAGAGAGAGAGAGAGAGAGAGAGAGAGAGAGAGAGAGAGAGAGAGAGAGAGAACTAAGAAAGGAAGGAAGGGAGAAATTGACTTGACCACGGAGTGGCAACATCTACCCTTGTGGTCAGAAATGTCAAGTAATTTGACATATTTGACAGGTTCTCCCCTCCCCCGCCACGTTCCAAGCCTTTCAAGAAGATGGAGGAAAGAATTTATATTGAAATAAATCTTATGAATTCACTATATTTTCTTTACATTAACATTAATATTAACCTTTAAATGCTGAGCCTCTATTTACAAAAGTGTCTGCCGTATGCCGGCAGCGTTCGGGAGTTAGCGCTGAAGCTGAAAAAAAGTTTTTTTAAAAAAATCACAGCACGCTTAGTTTTTAAGATTAAGAGTTCATTTTTGGCTCCTTTTTTCTCATTGCCTGAAGTCTAGTATGCAACCATCAGAAATGAAAAAAAATATCATTATCATATATAAATATTGAAATATATGACAGCGTGAAAAAAAATTTCATATATAATTGTATACAAATCGTGCTGTGATCAAAATGGTTAAAGCTAATTAGTTATTTTTTTTCTTTGTATTGTACACTAAATTGCGATGATTTTGATATATAACAAATTGTAAAACAGTCCAAGCAACACAGAGAAAATATTATCACAACATGATGCATGAATTCGTAACGTGCAGACAAAAAAAGTTTTTTTCAAAAATTCACCATAAATCGAAATATTGTGCTAGAGACTTCCTGTTTGTTGCAAAATGAAGGTAATTGATTGAATATTACTAGAATGTAAAGGTTTTAGCTTACAATTGCGTTTTTTGACCATTTCGTTCAAGTTAAAGTTGACTGAAGGTCGAATTTTTTCTATTTATCATGATTTATATGAAAATATTTCAAAACTGATAAAAGCTACAACCATGAGTTATTTTTTGTTGTATTCTACATGAAATTACGCACATTTTCATATATAAAACTTTATGTAACGACTAACATACAACGGTGCAAACATTACGACAAAGTGACGAAAGAATTTCTGAGATGTTCGGCAGAGTTACCGCGCAGACGTAAGGAAAAGGTTTTTTCAAAAACTCACCATAAATCAAAATATTGTGCTAGAGACTTCCAATTTGTTGCAAAATTAAGGTAAATGATTGAATATTACTAGAATGTAAGAGTTTTAGCTTACAATTGCGTTTTTCGACCATTTCGGTCGAGTCAAAGTTGACCGAAGGTTGAAATTTTGGCACTTATCGTGATTTATATGAAAATATTTCAAACTGATAAAAGCTACAACCATGAACTATTTTTTGTTGTATTCTACATGAAATTACACACATTTTCATATATAAAACTTTATGTAACAACCAATATAAAACGGTGCAAACATTACGACAAAGTGACGAAAGAATTTCTGAGATGTTCGGCAGAGTTACTGCGAGCGGACATAAGGAAAAAGTTTTTTCAAAAATTCACCATAAATCGAAATATTGTGCTAGAGACTTCCAATTTGTTGCAAAATGAGGGTAAATGATTGATTATTACTAGAATGTAAGAGTTTTAGCTTACAATTGCGTTTTTCGACCATTTCAGTCGAGTGAAAGTTGACCAAAGGTTGAAATTTTGGCACTTATCGTGATTTATATGAAAATATTTCCAAACTGATAAAAGCTACAACCATGGGTTGTTTTTTGTTGTATTCTACATGAAATTGCACACATTTTCATATATAAAACTTTATGTAACGACTAATATAAAACGGTGCAAAAATTACGACAAAATGACGAAAGAAATTTCTGAAATTTTCGGCAGAGTTACCACACAGACGTAAGGAAAAGTTTTTTTTTAAAATTCACCATAAATCGAAATATTGTGCTAGAGACTTCCAATTTGTTGCAAAATGAAGGTAAATGATTGAATATTACTAGTATGTAAGAGTTTTAGCTTACAATTGCGTTTTTCGACCATTTTGGTCGAGTCAAAGTTGACCGAAGGTTGAAATTTTTTGTAGTCGACGTACGGTACGTCCACTCGTCACCCGACAGACAATTTTAGTCGACTTACGATACGTCCAGTCGGCATTTAAGGGTTAATTAAAATCAATATTTGAAAACTAATATTAATATTATTTGAAAATTAGTAATATTAATATTGATATCATTTGAAAATTAGTAAATCATTTATTTATTATACAAAACAAACATACGTATGCATAAAAATTCCCTCATCTCAGTAAGAGAGAGAGAGAGAGAGAGAGAGAGAGAGAGAGAGAGAGAGAGAGAGAGAGAGAGAGAGAGAGAGAGAGAGATTATTATTTTTATTAATTAATTTTATTCTTTAATCATATTACACTTAATATTAATATTTAAAAATTAGTACTGTAAATCATTATCATAAAATGTACCGCGTGTTTCGAAATTAGAGCCCCCTTCTCCACAGAACAAATGGAAAGTTATGAAGTTTTCTGCTAGAGCTTATCTAAGTACATTATTTTAAGTTTCTATTAAGCTATTTTTCATTTTACATTTCTTGTATTTTCAGACTGAGTAACGGAGTTAGATACAGCCATGGCTAAAGACTCGGAGGAAATCAGATGGACTGACTAAATCCGGGATATAACCTTCAATGAGGCCAGGGATGCTGGCACATCCTTCATTTCATGTTCCTGGATAGCTAAATACATTAAAAGAGATGAAACCTTTGTTAAAAGAAACTGGAACAAAAATCCATATGACTGTCATCCCAAAAAGAGTGAGAATCTTGGAAGGCCTGAAGTCCTTTCTCAGGAGTCAAAAGACATCATAGCTGAGGCAGAGGGTAGACCAAGAAAGTCTTTACGTACATTGGAGCTTGAACTAGAAACAAAAAGGGGGAAAGAAAAGTTACAGTGCTGTATATTGTGAGTTGAAAAAATCTGGTATCAAGCCATTTCATGTTATCAGCAAGCCCAACATCACTCAGCAACAGAGAGAAGACCGTGCATGGTTTTGTGGTTCATTTCTTAAAGATTGGGATGAAGCTGACTTTCTCCATGCTGCCGCATCAGATGAATTCTTCATTTGCACAGTCAGGAAGCCAAATCATAAAAATGACATCATTTGGGTTGCAAAGTTGGATGATATCAGCGATGACATGCGCTATCGCCAAGTTGTGAAATTTCCTGAATGCTTGAGAATTTTTCTCTGTTTCACAGCCAAACGGTTGATGTGGATCATCAAACAAAAAGGACAGTCATGGAATGGTGAATACTTCAGAGAAACTGTGTTCACTGGTGGAGTACAGGCAGTTCCCGGTTATTAGCGGGGTTCCGTTTCTCAGTGTGTGATGATAACCGAAAATCGGCGCTAACCGAAATTCGGCGATTTTGGAGCTTTTTCGGCGATTTTCGGGGGTTATCGGCGCCGAAAAGCGTCGATTTTCGGTTATCGGTGCCTCTGTTAGGTATGTATCAGCGCCAATACCCAATTATCGGCGCCGATAAGCAGAAATCGGCGATTTTCGGCGCTGAAAAATACTGATTTTCATCGCTAGACAAGCCCCATAAAACCGAATCGCTGTTAACCGAGCCCGCCGTTAACCGGGGACTGCCTGTATTTCCTTTCTTCAAAGATCCTGAAAATGTGTTATCTGTTGAAGAAGTCACATCTTTGATAAGGCACCATGTTTCAAGGCTCCTCAGACACAGGAGCTGCTTCAAAACAGTGGTATCGATTTCTTCTCGTCAAGTGAATTTCCAGGTAGCTCACCTGACCTTAACATATCTGAAAACATTGATGGCATCTTAGAGGATCGTGTTGAAGCGGGCACAGTGAACTATGATGGTATACCAAGCCTCGACGACCTGTGAAGAGAGGTGACCGAAGTGCTCAGGGAAATCGAGTCTGAGTCTCAGCTTTTTTTGCGATTTGCTGAAATCATACCCCTCATGGATGCAGGTGTGGTGCAGGCATATGGAGGCCACACAAAATATTAAATACTCAGAGAGGAACTTAAATAAATACCTATTCTGAATTACTTTTGTTTTTGTCCATATCAATTTTAGTTTATGCTGTAGAGGGAGGGGGCTCTAATTTCGAAACACCCTCTATATGTAGGTACAGTACAGTATTTAGTCATGAAAATATGAAAATAAAGAATATTACTCCAAGAGAAAATCCACAAATGGGTGAGTTTTCCCACAAATAATTTACAGATAGGTTCCACAGAAAATCCCTAGAATTGCTGAGTCCACGAATTGTGAGCCCACGAAACCAGGCTCACTTAACGGCGATCCAGTTTTATGGCGCTTGTCTAGCGATAAAAATCGGCAATACTTAGAATACTTACAACCCTTCTAAAAACACTTAGAACTGCCTATTTTGATAGTTCAAACACAAAAAAAATTAAAAAATGCTTATACAGGTATTATCCTACTTACGGTGGGGTTAGGTTCCAAAAAACCCATTGTTTGTTGGAAAAAATATATCTCAAATATAGCCTAGCCTACACTAGGGTATTCAGTACCATGTACAGTATACATATATGGTAGCCTACCCTACACTATAAAGTATACTCTATACATACATGGTATAATTAATATCAGCTAAATCTGGAGGTTTATGCAGAGTGACTTATGATAATTCAATACAAAGAGAAATTGAATAACAAAAAAGAATTAGCTTAGCCTACACTATGGTATATCGCATACATATACGGTAGCCTAGCCTACATTATACTGTACTCTATATTCACATAATATCATATCATACAAACATCAACATAATGAATATGCATCTTTTCCATGGATCTTTTAAAATGTTATGCTTTACTTCACTGTATCCAAAAATATTGTATAGTATTCTTATACTGCTCTTGTACTATAAATTGAGATCATAGCGATCAATGTTTTGGTTTGGAAATCAATTAGGCGGTAAGTTTATTTTGCCGTATTTAACTCAGTTCAGAGCACTTTTCTTGCTTCTAGTTAGCAAAAATAAATCTCTAGAAACTTTATTAATATGTGGCAAGGTTATTTTTCGTTATACGACATGTTTTTAAGTCGAAATATAACTTAAATACGTCTTGTTGTGAAATTAATTTAATTATTTTTTTTTTGTCAATAGGTGACGTTGGTCATTTGGGGGCATGTTTGTTTTGTGTAAAAAAAAAAATCAAGATTCTGTTCGCTATTTTCACTTGATTTCATCATAATACGAGTTTTATGTATTTATTGTTTACCGGCATAAAAATAGCAGTAATATGTGTTCTTTCATGCCCAGTAGTTTTGATTAAAATATTTTCTCTCCAATTTTAATTACGGTCGAGTTTCATCTATGTTGCCAATGCAAAATAATTTATAGTCGTTAGTGGCTTGAACATTGTTTTCTCAGCTTCAGCTACAACTTGCAGCTTAAATTTAGCAGTATATTTCCTTGCTGATCTTTTATACATAGCGAATAAGGGTGTAAGGTAAAAATATATCAGCCCTATTCTACTTAATGTCATTTGTACTATAACTATAGCAATTATTTACTACTGTATGATGGTTGAAATACAAGTGATAAGCAAAACAACAGTTTCTCGTTCAGTTGTTTATGGCTGTCGCGGTTACGCAAGAGTATAACGTTATTAACAATACTTTTATCATTCTATTTTACTTTTTAAAATAGAAGATGGGATAAAGAGATGGAGGAAAAGAAGTTGGTCTATTGTAATTTGGTCTCTCTCACTGCCTGATTGTACGCTGCTGCCTGAGCCCGAGCGAAATTTAAAAATATTTTACAAATGTTAATGTATCGGTATTAATTGCTTACCCCACATTATGTACCTAAATTCAACAACAAATTTAAAGGCTTAAGTTATTGTTATTATTATTATTATTATTAATTTAGGTAAAAAGTCAGTTACAAATTATGTAAATATTCAGGAAGTATCAGTAAGAGCTTCCATATTTACAAAGTACATTACCCACTGGAGACACATTGGAGAGTGCCATTATTCATTACGACTTCCTATATAAACACATCCAGATTTGAGTGTGGATCCTTAACCTGATATTTTGTATATTTTTCAGAGAATAATAATAATGATAATAATAATAATAATAATAATAATAATAATAATAATAATAATAATAAAAGAGATTCCTTTTCAGGGATCTTGGGATTGTACCTAGTGTCCCTGAAAGGGAATCTGGAAAAACTAGATGCCGAAGTAGCTCCAGGACTCATGCAGAAGAGTGCTACTTGAAACAGAGCGAATAATGAGAAAAGTGATGGACTCCTAAGGAGACAGGATGCAACCCAGAACACCACACTATAAAAACCACCAAGTCGAATAGGATGACTGTGATAGACCATAAAAATATATATATATATACAATAATAATAATAATAATAATAATAATAATAATAATAATAATAATAATAATAATAATAATAATACAGGCAGTCCTTGGTTAACGGCGGGGGTTCTGTTCCCGGCCAAGCACCGATGACCAAAACTCATCTATAACCAAAACATCACAATAATTATGGTAATAAATGGCGTTTACGACACTGTAAGCGCCAATAAACCACTTAATGGTGCCATTAGCCGCTTACCGATGCTACGCTAATATACCACTTACCGAAACCAATAAACCGCTTACCAATGCCAAAAACTGCTTACTGTCGCCAAAAATCTGATTAATGTCATTGTTAGCCAAGCATCGTAAAACTGAAATGTCATTTACCGATGGTGCCGATAAGCGAGGACTGTCTTTAATATAGTATATTTCAATGAATTTTAGTTTCTTATTTTTAAATGTTCACATATACTACAGACAAAATGTGCTTATGTAAATGAGAAATAACAATTCTAGATGAATATGTACCACAGTTGAAAGTGCATTATTATGGAAAACAAAATCAAACCAATAGCAAAAAAATGTGTACAGTAATATCAAGTAACAAATTTGGCTATTTATCCAGGTCATAGGACAATAGGCTGGGAGTGTATTATTTATCCAACTTTACACATATCAATTAATTACTGGTATTCAATATCATAATTGAAGACTGATATATAATAAATGAAGGGCAATACTCAGACAAATGCAATTTTACAGCATGTATAATAAATAATTCAGTCAATAATTCAAGATCACTGATGTCAGCGAATTATATACCGGTAAATAAAATACACACTCAATATGACTGAAATATCACCAAAGTTTTGAGTGCATAACACAAATAGCAAGCTTTAATATGCCAACTGATTCCCTGATTGCAAGAATTATATTGGCCTCATTACTTATAATGTTTCAAGAATCACAAAAACACAATACATTTACCTCAAAATTCTATCCATCCATCACCCAAAAGCCTTTTTACAATTAAGCAACTCTGAAGTTCCTACAATATACATGTTTAAAATCACACAGTGAAAGTTCCACTCACCTTTTACAGAAATGACACTTGAAAGGAGAGTAATTGGCTGCATGTGCAGAACTGGAGATATATCTTTCAGAGGTTTGTAATAAGGATTCCGATTATCAAGTTGAAGGTGGGTGTGAGTGCTCAGTCTCAGCTCTGTTTCTACTGCCTGACAAAGCTTGTCTAGAACCTGGAAAAAAAGAAAAGTAATGGTACACAATCTAAAACTTCAGTGACAATAGCAACCTTAAGGGGCCTGGCTCTGCAACCATAAGAACCCAATTACTGTAGATGTTTTTACCCTGACCTGATAGTCAAATGATTATGCTTCAAATTTTCAACAATACTGTATCTAAAATGACATGGTCAAGAATCATATAAAAGGTGCAATAAAAGTCAAGAAACAAATTAAATTTTTTTATATATAAAAAGGATAAATGATATCTCCTAATAATAAATGTTGATACAGTACATCTGATTATAATCTTTCTGGCACATGACTGATATTTCACACTTTACCAAAGGGAAATGAGAAACTGGGGATAAACTTTGATCAGCTTTAGCTTTGTTTCTGAACCATTAACAAAAAACTGATACACAGTGTAGAAATTTACAATTTATGGTACAGTAAATGCTACATGGATAGTGGACAGTACAAATGAACATACAGATGGGTGGAACCCAAACATTCACACCTGACAAGTATGAGGGGGGTGAGTCATTAACTCATTTGTGTCTGAGGTCAATTACTCCATTTTCTACTCTGATTATCAGTGCCAGTGGCCTTTTACCGTACAGTACTGTCGGGCATATACAGTAATGTGTGCTTTTCCCCCCAAATTTCCCAGAAAATCACCGTGCTTTATATGCTGAAGGTCAGGCTTTGGGTAGGCTCAGACTACTGGCAAGTGGTAGTTTTAGTGCTCTGGTATGCCTACCTGTATCATAAATGAACTCAAAACACCTTACAAATGTTTCCCAAATTTCTTTAGAGTGATTAGCAACTAAATAAAAATTGCAAATAAACACATTTATTTATGATAATAAATTACAAATACAGTTATTCAGTGCATAATAAGCAAACCGGTGTCCACAGTAGCTGTGTGCTGTTGTCTGTTTACAACAGAGGACAGCGATCAGTACTGCTGAGACAAAAAATTACTATTGTTGTTGTTTTGAGTTAAGCCAGCAGTAAGCTGGCATGGGCTCTTACTTCAAGAGCAGCCCGTGACAAAATTACTGGTGGTAAGTTTTGGTGTACACTAATGTTTTATAAATTTCAATATAACTCACTGGGTTATAATCATAAAACAAAAAGGAAATAAATGTCGTACACTACTATAAATATGATCTTTACCATTCTGTGCTGATTTTGTTTACTGGCAGTTTATTATAATAAAAGATGTACCGTAATTCTCATAAGTTTGAGGAATTACACTGAAAGTACAGATATTTAAACAAACATATTTTAGTCACCATTACGGCTAACTAATCTACAGTAAATTTTCAGCAGTATTTTTTGATAACCTTAAGTTCTGATGCCACCACAACTTGCTCAACCATGTTTGTTTACATGTGATCATGGTAATGGTGCATACTTCTTAAGCAGTGATAATAGCTTTGTTTTAGGGATGGCAGTTGGTAGTACAGTTTGACCTCCTTAAACCGGCTCCCTTTGGACTAGGATACTGTCGGACCACAGAAAATCCTGGGTCACAGAAATCACCCTTAAAAAACACCCTAAGTAAACAGAGTCTTGCCAACTCATTCCACATATATATTGCTGTATCAGAATTTGAGATTAATAATATTGATGGTGATGAGTGACAACCTTAGCGTTGCTGCTTGATAGTGGGTAGTGTTATTTATGATGGCAAATACTAGTGATGGTGAAGGTCAGTGGTGAAATTTGGCAATTTTAAAGAAAGTACTGTAACTTAGCCTACCATGATACCTTACCAAAGTGTTTCAGTCTAAATTTTCATGATTCCTATGCATGAAAATTTTACAACCAGCACATGGATGGTAATGTAGTGATATGTAACAGAAAATGGGCCGAGCAGTCAAAGCAAGAGACATTCAGCTAGGGGGTCTGAGGTTTGCTGCACTTTCTCAATTTTTCCAGATTATGCCAGCCAAAATTGAGGTGCACCTTACAAGTACAGTAAACCCCCCGTATTCGCGTTCTCACAATTCGCGTACTCACGTATTCACAGATTTCTCTTTGGAACATATCTACCCATTATTTGTGGAAAGTTCGCCCATTTGCGGTATTTTTCACCGAGAAATATTCACTAAATACAGTATTTTCATCTCATTTTCATGACTAAATGCATTTTTTGTGATAAAACTATTAAAATACTCAGGTAATGCTCGAGTTATGATAATTCACCTTATGATATTTCGATTTTGCAATGCGTTAAGCAATTAATACTGATATGACAATATTATTTTTAAAATATTTTTAAATTTCACATAGGCGCAGGCAGCAGTGTAATCAGGCAGTGAGAGAGACCAAATTACAATAGACAACTTTTCCTCCATCTCTTTATCCCATCTTCTGGTTAAAAAAGTAAAAGAGAATGATAAAAGTATTGTTAGTAACGTTATACTCTTGCGTGAATGCGTCCAGCCATAAACAACTGAACAAGAAACTGTTGTTTTGCTTATAACCGAATAGGATAACAACAGCCGTTTACCTATATTTCAACCATCATACGGTAATAAACAATTACCGTGAGTTATGGCATAAATGACGTTAAGTAGAATAGGACCGAAGTATTTTTACATTATACCCTTGTTCGGTATGGATAAAAGATTGGTAAGGAAATATACTGCTAAATTTAAGCTGCAAGTTTTAGCTGAAGCTGAGAAAACAATGTTCAAGCTGCTAATGACTATACTGTAAAGAATCATGCATCGGCAACATGGATGAAACTCGATCGTAATTAAAATGGGAGAGAAAGTATTTTAATCAAAACTACTGGGCATGAAAGAATACATTACTGTTATTTTTACGCTGATAAACGATAAATACGTAAAGCTCGTATTATGATGAAATCAAGTGAACATAGCGAACAGAATCTTGAATTTTTTTTACGCAAAACAAACGTCCCCAAAAGGCCATCATCAATCGTCATCTATTAACGAAAATAATTGATAAATTAATTTCACAACGAGACATATTTTATATTTCGGCTTAAAAACACTTTGTATAACAAAAAATAACCTTGCCCCTTATAAATAAAGTATCTAGACCAGTGTTTCCCAAACTTTTTTAGTACGTGACCCCTTACAGCAGTACCAAACCTGTCATGACCCCCATATTTATAAGCTTTCTAAAAAGTTTAGCCCCGTTCCGGCAAGCTGAATTTAGTGCATACAGTTGTTAGATCCTCCATGACCCCCAGGAAAGGGCTCATGACCCCTTTGGGGGTCATGACCCCCAGTTTGGGAACCACTGATCTAGACTCTAGAGATTCATTTACCCCAACTAGAAGCAAGAAAAGTGCTCTGAACTGAGTTAAATGCGGCGAAATAAACACTGCGTAAACATTTCCAAACCAAAACACTAATCGCTATGAATGCAACTTATAACACAAAAACAATATAAGAATATATACAATATTATTGGATACAGTGAATTAAGGCATAACATTTGAAAAGATCATGGAAAAGATGCATATTTGTTATGTTGACGTTTGTATATTATGATATGTGAATATAGAGTACAGTATAATGTATGCAATGCTACCGTGTATGTATACAATATACCATAGTGTAGGCTAAGCTAATTCTTGTTTATTATTTGATTTCTCTTTGTATTGAATTATCATAAGTCACTTTGCATGAACCTCCAGAATTAGCTGATATTAATAATTACTATACCGTGTATGTAAAGAGTATATTTTATAGTGTAGGCTAGGCTACCATATATGTATACAGTACATGGTACCGAATACCCTAGTGTAGGCTAGGCTAGGCTTTGTTCAAGATAAGTTTTGGTATTTATGTTTTTTTCCAACAAATGATGGTTTTTTTGGAACTTAACCCCATCATAATTAGGATAATACCTGTATAAGCATTTTTAGTTTGTTTTGTGTGTGTTTTAACTATCAAAATAGGCAGTTCTAATTGTTTTCAGAAGGGTTCTAAGTATTCACTGGTTTTAGCTATTCGCGGGGGGGGGGTGTGTGGTAAACATCCCCCGTGAATACGGGGGGTTTACTGTATATGCTCAAGTGCCTTATATGCCCAAGAATACGGTACTCTTTTCCCATCCATGTCAACTACTTTTCTTAAAATTTACATAAATCTTTTGAATATTAAGAGATCAAGTTTATGTATACCTTGGTTGATATTCATTTTCTTACATAAGCTTTCTTTCATAAAACTTGACTCAATGTTTCTATCCAGTGCATTATTAGAATAAAATGACAATTTTTAAAAGTAATTTGTATTTTTCCTATGTTTACAAACCAGAGCCTTTCATATATGGTGTCCTCTTGCAGTGCATGTGCTGACTGGCCATATACTGACTGAGATGCCAACTTCTGGCTAACACATTTCCCATTGGTTCCCCGCCCTGTCTGAGGGTGACCTTACTTCTGTGGAAAACATGAAGTGGGGTGGCAGAGGTGGGTTGCCTCCTATAAGACAGGATACAGTTTGTATACCTAGGAAAAATAAAAATTAATTTCTACAATCTGTCATTTGTTCCTACGAAGATACAACTTTACCTTTCATATAGTGTATGAAAACTCACTCCTTAGGTGGAAGGTAGTTAACCTTCGAAATCCTCATGGTGAGCTGAAGCACCATCCACACCTGTGACCTTACCCCTACCACATACCACTCCTAGGGCCAGTAGATCTAACTGGGTTGTCAAAGGCGTGTGTGTGTGTTGTTGATCCCAACCACCCCAACGGGAAGACCACACCCCTTATCCTCTATGCACCAACTCCAGGTCACTCACCTCACCCCTCCCTGGCTTTATGTCACACCACCTACTAGGCTGGCCCCACCAGTCCCAGCATCAACACATCAAGGGACTTGTGGGCTAAGTCCATGAGGTAGAAGGAAATAAAGGTGGTCTGTCTCTTCCAGACAGCTGCCTTCATTACTCAAAGGATGGAATACCTGTGGGGCAGTTGCCAGTCTGAAGCAAAGGGCTTTGAATTGGAAGGTTGTCTTTTGTGTCACAAAATAAAGTATTTCTGGGAATCATGGTGGTCTGGGAAGCACAGATTAGCATCCAGTAGATCTATCAAGATCATGTAGTCCCCCCTCCCTGATGGTGTCCAACACTGAATGGGTCGTGTCCATCTTGAATGAGATCTGAAGGATGTAGTCGTCCACTGGTGACAGGTTCTATAACTGGTCTCCATCCCCTTAAGGCCTTCTCAACTAGGAAGAGGAACCTGTAGAAACTAGGGGATGGAGGCTGCACTATCTCAACCACCTTTTGCTGGACCAATGTACAAATCCCTGTCCAAAGAGCAATGTTCTTGGCAGAGTTGGCTTTATAGGTTGGGAACGTGATCAGATCCATGGAGATGGGGGGTCTCTGGTCCTTGAATGAAAGACGGTATCCCAATCTTAGGACTAATCACCTCCCCCTCCTCACCTATGGCAGATAGGGGAAGGGGTAGCTGCCCTACCTTGAGACTCCTGTCTTCCCCACACGCTCTGCTTTGCTTCCTGGGTGGGGCAGTGTGGGAGGAACAAAAGGGTTGTGGACCCTCCGCCTTCTTCATGAATGTTGAAGCTGCACCTGCAGACCTCTGTTTACTCTGCAGGGATCTCCTCCAGATGGTAGACACCTATACCCGGACTTGTGTGGAAGTCCTGGGTGAGATGACTCTAGTACCTTGGCTCTCTGCTTTGAGGTGGTTGCCTGGGAGATGAGGTTCTCCCTCGAGTCTCCCCTCTCTCTATACTGATGGTTGTCTCCTTTACTGCATGGGGGAAGTAGGTGATCAAGTCCACAATGGGGCTGTTCCTTAGGCTCGTCCCATTCTCATGCAGCACCTGTCTTACCACCAGCATCAGAAACGTACCCCTCCTCCATAAGACAAAGTTTGCCCATGTGGTAAATTTTATAGGTGAGAAAGGTCAGTGCCTTCCCCATTGCTGCAACCAAGTTCCTGATTCTGAGCCGATCTGTGGTGGGCAACTTTTCCTTGGCCATCTTGAAGGCACCCTGGAACTGATTCATCCACAAGCTGTTCTGCATGGCTGTTACTGCAATCATTTCCATGTTGCAGGCCTCTGCATGGCTGAACCAGAGACCCTGTTGTTTAATCTGCCCAGGTGGATGTTGTTGCCTAGCTTTCAAATTGCTGGGTCCAAGGAATGCAGATTGGGGTTTCTCCTCTGAAACATAGCACCTCCTTTGCCTGCAAAATGGAGGGGGAAGGAGCTCCTCCGACCAGCTAGCCATCAGGTATCCCCTTGCCCAGGGACCAATGTGTTCACCTTGGCCAAGACACTGCGGGAAAGCTGCGACCATGGCAACCTCACTGCCCACTTTGCCTCTAGAGCAGCATCTGCCAACTGCTCCATCCATGAGAAAGATGACAAAGCCAACACTGCAGTCACCTTCCAGAAGCCATGTGCCTCATAAATATGGCTTATGACTTCCTGGAAGCCTTGCTTGAGGATGGGGGAGTAGTCCTGGTTGGCAAGATGTCTTCTTGGGTGCCCGGGTCCAATGACTCCAGATGTGGCTTCAACTCCTCCTCCATTCTTGCTTCATGCTCCTCCCTTCTCTACTCTGGGCTCTGTATGACCTCTTTATACAATTTGCTGCCCTCACCACTGCTGGGTGCTCCAGGGGGTGGGCCAACGTGGTTGCCAAACTGCCTTGAAGCAAAGAAGGTCAAGACAACATATCGGAGTATCTCATGTAGCGAAGCAAAGAAGGTAGCAATGAAGTCTCTTGCCGTTCAGAGTGGCTCAACTATGCCCTCAGAGAGGAAGAGCAATGCCTCTCTCTCAAGTCCTTATACTCAGATAGGGACCTTCTATTCCATCTGCTATTTACATTCCCCCAACGAGAGCAAGGGGATCGGTCTCTGCTCTGAATGTGTCTCTGACTCCTCCTTGATGATCTAATTTCTCTGTGGTGTCAGTGCCCATCTCTCCAGGGTGATGATGTCAATCACCTGTCACCGCCCATCCTTGCAATTCCTGCGTGAAGGTGGCAATGAATATCTTCTGGTTGTGGGGAAGGGGATATAGGGGGAGTGGTCTTGTCTTCTCCTCCTGTCCAAAGGGGATCGATATATTATTAATCCCTTCAGACAAGAGGTACAGACAAGACCCCTACCCCCTTGATGGAGACCTCTCCCATTTGTTCCCGACTTCTTGGTATTTTGAAGAGGCAAGAGGACGACCAAGAAGGTGAACGAGACCACTTTTGTGGCCTGGAGTGATCACTCTGCAGTTGTTTGTCTCTAGTAGCCAAAGCAGGAGGAGTAGACTTGCCAGAGGTGTGCTCACCTCCCTCATTGCTGGTGGGAGAGTTCAATATCTCCCACTACTGCGAGGGGGGGGAAGAGTTTTCTCCCAAGGAACTCACCACATGGCAACTGAAGCTTCCCATGCCACCTTCCATCCTTTCAACAACTCAAAAAATTCCTTCTTGATCACCTTAAAGTTCTTTTCCAATGTTGTGGACATAGGTCTCTCATTCACAGGAACTGTAGGAGTCACTAAATCAACCAAAGGGGCACAGAGAGAGAGAGAGAGAGAGAGAGAGAGAGAGAGAGAGAGAGAGAGAGAGAGAGAGAGAGAGAGAGAGAGAGAGGGGGGGCAAAAGGCTCAGGGTGATCTCCCTCCCAGAAGATGCTTCTTTCTTCACCTTCCTCCTCCTCTTATATCGATTCCATTGGGGAGATTGCCACCCCACACTCTCATCACCTGGCTTCCCTGAAACATTCAGTTCCCCTGCAAGCGATGAGATATGAATGATGACTGACATCGATAAAGGACAAAAATTTATTAAAAGCCCCACTGCGGCTTGATCAATGATGAAGCTTGGGCTTTCCCTCCATCCTAAAGCACTAGCAAAGGGCAAGCATCAAACACAGGAACACACAAAATCACACTTTCTTGCTATGGACCATCGGTATGCACAAAATGCATTAATCTTAACACTGTTAAGCACAATATGTGTAGTGTATACATATACTTCATACTGCCTAAAGCACTTTGAATGCACTAGGTCTGCAGTACACAACTGAAACATGCATGGAACATTGCATCCACACTCAAGTGTACCTGAAAAAACAAGGGGAAATGTAGGTTAACAAGAAGTGGGCATCATGGCCGAGGCCAACCTGAGTTATTCTTTTGTTTTTCCTCTGTCAGTATACAGCCGATCAGGACATGCACAGGCGGCGGACTCCATACTGTATACTGTAAGAGGCTATATCCCTGTAAAAGCAACTATCTTTTTTGGCCCCCACCCAGTTGATAGTACTGTACTGTATGATTGTTTTCACTAATGTACAAAATTCCACTGTTCACCTGTGCATACCAGACACATCCTTTTAGCCTGTTCTGTTCTCTTTTCCAATATTTTTACAGTTTGACCAATATAAAAGTTATCAAAAGGCTTACATGGAATTTGATACACTTTCATTAGTACTGTTAAGAGAGCTCTTCACAATTACATATTTTGCTGTTTTATTGTTCTGAAATTAACCCTGAAATTCTTAAGATGACGGGAATACCTTTTTAATCATAACTCGTAGCACAAGAAGATTTTGTTATAAGTTTCTCTTTTGTTAACAAAAAGTGTCTATTCACAGCTTTTAATGCATTGTCTAATACAGTCAGGATTTCAATTTTTTGACTGTACAGTTTTCCCAATCATATTTATTTCATCATTAATATATTCATGGCTACATACACATAATGCTCTTAAAAACTTAAGATGTGAAAGCTGATTTCTTAACTTTACTGGCTCAACAAGAATAAAACCTTACATAGGCAGAAATACTGGTAGGTTTTCTGTACACACTGTACTTAAATCCAATACTAGTTTTATGTGTTAGGCAATCCAAAAAGGATAGACTTCCACTGTTTTATATTTCCCAAGTGAATTTTACTGATGGCACTAATTCATCCAATTTAACAAAGGGGTTACTATTTACATTTTCATCCCCTAAGCAAATATGTTACATCATCAATATACTGTACCTGAACCATACTAGGCATGGAATTGGTTTAATATTTTGCTTTTTTGAAAAATTCCATATACAGTACATATTACTTAGCACTGGAGATAGTTACCATTGCCATACCAAACTTCTTTATTAAAATTTACATATGAATTCAACTTTACATTCAATTACACATATTGCAATTCCATTAAAGAATTTTTGGAAAATGGTATATCCAGCTGTCTGCTCTCCAATCTTCAACTAGTACCACTGTGGATAATGAGGCCATGTCAAAACTCACAAGCCTGGACTTACTATTAATCTGCACATTATTTAATTCATTTACCAAGTCAATATCATTCTTTGTATTAACATCAGAAATGGTATCAACCAATAGGTCAAGAATACACTAGGTATTTTGCTGTACTGTAAGATGCGTAATTAACCAAACTATTAATTGGCCTAGGTGGAAATTTGTTTTGTGAGTTTTTTGTTCCACGCATACATTGTAATGACAGACATGGCACACAACTATTTTTTATTACATTTCCATTTCCTTTTAATATTTCTTTAAACTTTTCTATTGAAATTACTGTTCATACTGCCTACAGGATTTTTATCTGGTTCTTTGTATATACACTGTATTTTCATTACTCGAAAAATTATTCATTTTTTCTCAACACTCATTTTCAATTACAATTGCTACTACATCAGATTTGTTAGCTTTCAGTAATGTGTACATTTTTATCATTTTTCAGTTCAGTGACAGCTACCATGAATCTTTTTGAGACATTTGGGGTGTCTCAATTTTTCATGTTTCCATAAACAATTCTCTTGATTTTGTTCACATTTTCAATAGCAATGTCATTATACTTTCCAAAATAGCAGAGTCCTTTGGTAATTTCCATGCCGTTTGTTGTACAAAATGACAGCAAAATTTAACATGTAGCCTAAGGAAAAGGTCATGTTTCCATTTAGATGTTTGTCTGATAAGTTGATGACACATTCATGATTGGCACTGGAGGTCGAAGGGCTTCTCTGGATCAGCAGTTTCCTTCTATTTTCATGTTCCATTGAAGATCCTGCACACTTTTCTTCTCATTTTCCCATAGTAGTATTCTCATAGAGGATCTTCCCACTCAGATGGTAATGAAATTCAAAATGTCTTCTTTTTCTCTAGAGTTCCTTAAATAAATTTTTATTTTCCTTTATCTTGATGTTGATATATTTTCTAATATCAACAAGGATTTGGTTAGCACCGATCTTGGAATCACATGTTCATCCCAATGTTCATGGAGAAACCACAGGTGTTCTTTGGCTGTATGGGACTGAATGAGGGCATCTGCAAATTCTGTAATGGCATATTCCAAGATAGGAGTCAGGACAGAAAGGTCTGGAAGAGGCAAGCAGTATCCACTGATGATCATAATTACTCTGACACATGATTTATATGTCACACTTTACCACGGGGAAAAGAGGAACTAAGAGTAAATCTAACCAGTTTCAGCTTTCTTTCTATGCCATTTTCAGAAGACTGATACATTGTGATATAAATTTATATTATATGTGGTAGAAGGAGAGTACAAATGAGCATAAAAAAGTATATCTTGGTTTAACCAGACCACTGAGCTGATTAACAGCTCTCCTAGGGCTGGCCCGAAGGATTAGACTTATTTCACGTGGCTAAGAACCAATTGGTTACCTAGCAACGGGACCTACAGCTTATTGTGGAATCCAAACCACATCATGACGAGAAACGAATTCCAACTCATCCTACATGCGCCGAAGTACAGCAAAATAAAAAAAAGGACACAAAAGTATTTTGCTCAACATGTCTAATATGGATAGACAATGTTATTAAGTCAAGACTTAATGTACAGATAGTCGAGGATGATGAAACTGAGGATGAGGAAGAAAAGGAAAACGAAATAGAAGAAAATAAGACTGAAGAGATAGAAAACAGTAATGAAAACAAAGAACAGGATAAGAGTAAGGATGCAGAGAAACTCATAGACTCTACATATGGGGCAATACAGCAGCATACATACGAAGAAATAAACTATGAAATGACAACACAAAAAAAAATCCCGAAGAGGCTGTACCCTGATATACATATTGAAGGGAAAGAGTAAGAAAAAAAGAAAAGAAAGACATAGTCTGCACTCTTTTGAAAAGAGGAAATTGCAGATTCAGTGAAAGATGTCACTACAAACATCCCAAGATATGTCACAACTATGAAATTTATGGCAAATGTGCATACCTAGATGGCTATGAGGTTGAATGCAGCGATCTACATCCAAAAGTATGTTGGAATCTGATAGAAGGAAAAGGTTGCAAATTCAACAAAAAATGCAGATACATGCATCCTGTTGCCATGAAGAACAAAAATCAAAAGCAAATACATGTAAAAAATCAAAGTAAAAATGAAACAAAGGAAAGAATAAAGAGTATGTGACGAAGGAAAAAAGCAAGCCGGCACCACGTTATGAAATGTCAGCACCATGATATGAGGCATCAGCACCCAGGTACAGTGCAACACAGCAATGTATCTACGATGCAAATCGATGGTGCAGATATGGAGATAGGTGCAGATACAAACACAAAATGAATAATTATAAAGATGGAAGATCAACTATTTTGGAAAGTTGGATTTTTAATGTCCGAAGTTATGGAAATGAAGAAAAGAACAACATATCAGAGCAGGAAGGAGACATGGGAAAATCCTTATTATTACCCATATTAGATAATGGGGATAAAATGCAAACCATCATAGTGATGAATGCACAGGGTTTAGTTTCGAGTAACTCAAAAAGATAAATAGAGTTCTTAGAAGAACTAACCCAAACTGAAAAAATAAATATAATGAATATAAGTGAAACCTGGTACTCACAAGAGACCGGTAATGATGATCAGATAAAGGGTTTCCAAACTTATAGATCAGATAGAAAAAATAGGAATCAAGGGGGAACCGCGATATATGGGGGAGACATAAATCAAGGAAAAATCTGTGAGAAATATAGTAACACAGAATGTGAATTAATAGCAGTAGAATTTGAATCTGAAAAATTAGTAAACATTGTAATATACAGACCCCCCGAATACTAAAGAGTTTGACATAATAATTGACAAATTGGATGATATATGTAGAAATCACAAAGACTGGACTATACTCCTATCTGGAGACTTTAACTTTCCTTTCGTAGAATGGAAAGAAAGAATAGGAGACTGTGGTTGTATTTATACATATAAAAAGGAGAGTAATAGTAGCGCAGAAGATAAGAGGCAATTTGAAAAGCTATTAAATATGCTACTAGAACATAACATTCAGCAAATAAATCACCTACCAACAAGAAAGGATAATATTTTAGACCTAGTATTTGTGAACGAGGTGAACTATGTTAAAGAAATAATAGTGTATAATACGAGTATTTCAGACCATAATGTCATAGAATTAACAGTCCATTCCAAAGCACATGAAAACAGAGATAAGCAAGAGAAGAAAAAATGGGAAGGCTATGGAAAATATCATTTCTATAGTAAAAATATAAATTGGTAAAAAATAAATGGAGAATTAAACAAAGACTGGGAAAACATTCGTAAGTGATAATATACAAGTAAATACGGATATATTATATAAAATATTAGAGGAAATAGTGGAAAAATATATACCGAAGAAGAAAAGTAAACATCAGTCACGCATACCAAGAGATAGAAGGATCTTGTTCCAGAAAATCAGAAAGTGGAAAAAAGGTCTTGCAAAAGAAAAGAATGCATGGAAAGTGATGGAGCTAAAAAGTAAGATAGAAATGCAGAACAAAAGATTATACAGTCAAAAGAAAAAGAAAATCAGGACCTTGAAGAAAGGACCCTACAAAATATCAAACAAAACACTAAAATTTTTTACTCATATGCAAAAAAGATGAATAAAATAAGAGTAGAAATAGGCCCTCTAAGAACTGAAGGGCAATTAACAAATGAAAAAAAGGAAATATGTAACATATTAGCAGAAAGATATAAGAGTGAATTCACACCTAGAATAGATAATGAAGATAATGATACAGAAATAAGAGATGAAAATAGAGAATATTTATCGGACATAGATATTACTGAAGCCGATATTGTGCAGGCTATTAATGAGATTAAAAATGGATCAGCAGCAGGACCTGATGGTGTTCCTGTCATTTTGTTAAAGAAAGTGGTTCATTTAATCGCAAAGCCGCTTGCAATATTATTAAGACAAAGTATAGATACAGGCAAGATTTATGATGAGCATAAATTAGCATATATTACCCCAACTTTCAAAGGTGGATCAAGACTAGAGGCAAGTAATTATAGGCCTGTGAGTCTGACATCTCATATTTTGAAAGTTTACGAAAGGATAATGAAAAAATATATAATGGAACATTTAATGAGAAATAGTTTGTTTAATATAGGACAACACAGTTTTGTACCCGGAAGAAGTACACAAACCCAACTGTTAGTCCACCGTGAAAGCACATATAAAAATATGATAAACGAAAAAGATACAGATGTGGTTTACCTAGACTTTGCAAAAGCTTTTGACAAGGTAGACCATAATATATTAGCAAAAAAAATTAGAAAACATAACATTGTGGATAAAGTAGGAAGATGGATAAAAGAATTTTTGCAAAACAGAAAACATAGTGATTGCTAACGATGAGAAATCAGATGAAGCTACGGTAATATCCGGTGTGCCACAAGGTACGGTGTTAGCTGCATTGCTGTTTGTGATTATGATTGCAGACATAGACAGTAATGTTAAGGACTCGGTAGTGAGAAGTTTCGCTGATGACACAAGAATTAGTAGAGAGATTAATTGTGATGAAGATAGGAACTTGCTACAAAGAGACCTAAACAATAGGTAAATAGGATGGTATTTAACTCTGATAAATTTGAATCAATAAACTATGGTGATAAAGAAGGAATGCTATATGCATATAAAGGACCTAATAATGAGACAATCACAAATAAGGAAGCAGTTAAAGACCTTGGTGTGATGTTGAATAAGAATATATTATGCAATGACCAAACAGCAATAATATTGGCAAAATGCAAAGCAAAAATGGGAATGTTGTTCCGGCACTTCAAAACAAGAAAAGCCGAACACATGATTATGCTTTATAAAACGTACGTACGTAGTCCACTTGAATATTGCAATATAATATGGTACCCTCACTACCGAAAGGATATTGCACAAATAGTGTACAAAGATCCTTTACAGCTAGAATAGAAAAAGTTAAGGACCTTGACTACTGGGAAAGACTACATTTCTTACATTTATATAGTCTCGAAAGGAGAAGAGAACACTACATGATTATCCAGGCATGGAAATAGATAGAAGGAATTACTGAAAACATCATGGAGCTAAAAATACCAGAAAGAGCAATGCAGAGGTAGATGAACCCTTTAACGCCGAAGCCCTATTTACAAAAACGTCTCCCATATGCCGGCGGCGTTCGGTGAGTTAGCGCCGAAGCGGAAAAAAAGTTTTTTTCAAAAAATCACAGCACGCTTAGTTTTTAAGATTAAGAATTCATTTTTGGCTCATTTTTTTGGTCACTGCCTGAAGTTTAGTATGCAACCACCAGAAATGAAAAAAAATATCATTATCATATATAAATATTGGAATATACGACAGCGAAAAAAAAACTCGTATATAATTGTATACAAATCGCGCTGTAAGCAAAACGGTTAAAGCTAATGAGTTAATTTTTTTTAGTTGTATTGTACACTAAATTGCGATGATTTTGGTATATAACAAATTTTAAAACGATCAAAGCAACTCAGAGAAAATATTATCACAAAATGATGCATGAATTCGTAACGCGCGGACGTAAAAAATGTTTTTTCAAAATTCACCATAAATCGAAATATTGTGCTAGAGACTTCCCGTTTGTTGAAAAATGAAGCTAATTGATTGAATATTACTAGACTGTAAGTGTTTTAGCTTACAATTGCGTTTTTCGACCATTTCGGTCGAGTTAAAGTTGACCGAAAGTAGAATTTTTTCTATTTATCGTGATTTATATGGAAATATTTCAAAACTGATAAAAGCTACAACCATGAGTTATTTTCTGTTGTATTCTACATGAAATTGCGCATATTTTCATATATAAAACTTTATGTAACGACTAATATAAAGCGGTGCAAATATTACGACAACGAGACGAAAGAATTTCTGAGATGTTCAGCCGAGTTACCGCGCAGACGTAAGGAAAAGGTTTTTTTAAAAAATTCACCATAAATCGAAATATTGTGCTAGAGACTTCCAATTTATTGCAAAATAAAGTTAAACAATTGAATATTACTAGAATGTAAGAGTTTTAGCTTACAATTGCGTTTTTTTACCATTTCGGTCGAGTTAAATTTGACCGAAGGTTGAAATTTTGGCAGTTATCGTGATTTATGTGAAAATATTTCAAAACTGATAAAAGCTACAACCATGAGCTATTTTCTGTTGTATTCTACATGAAATTGCGCACATTTTCATATATAAAAGTTTATGTAACGACTAATGTAAAAAGATGCAAACATTACGACAACATGACGAAAGAATTTCTGAGATGTTTGGCCGAGTTACCGCGCGCAGACGTAAGGAAAATTTTTTTTTTTTCAGAAATTCACCATAAATCGAAATATTGTGCTAGAGACTTCCAGTTTGTTGCAAAATGAAGGTACATGATTGAATATTACTAGAATGTAAGATTTTTAGCTTATAATTGCGTTTTTTTACCATTTCGGTCGAGTTAAATTTGACCGAAGCTTGAAATTTTGGCAGTTATCGTGATTTATATGAAAATATTTCAAAACTGATAAAAGCTACAACCATGAGTTATTTTCTGTTGTATTCTACATGAAATTGCGCACATTTCCATATATAAAACTTTATCTAACGACTAATATAAAACAGTGCAAACATTACGACAATGTGACGAAAGAATTTCTGGCGCGGACGTAAGGAAAAAGTTTTTTTAAAAAATTCACCATAAATCGAAATATTGTGCTAGAGACTTCCAATTGATTCCAAAATGAAGGTAAATGATTGAATATTACTAGATCGTAAGATTTTTAGCTTAAAATTGCGTTTTTTGACCATTTCGGTCGAGTCAAAGTTGACCGAAGGTTGAAATTTTGGCAGTTATCGTGGTTTATATGAAAATATTTCCAAACTGATAAAAGCTACAACCATGGGTTGTATTTTGCTGTATTGTACATGAAATTGCGCACATTTTCATATATAAAACTTTATGTAACGGCTAATATAAAACAGTGCAAAAATTACGACAAAATGATGAAAGAATTTATGAAATTTTCAGCTGAGTTACCACCCGTGCGTAAGAAAAAAGTTTTTTTCAAAAATTCACCATAAATCGAAATATTGTGCTAGAGACTTCCAATTTGTTGCAAAATGAAGGTACATGATTGAATATTACTGAGTTTTAGCTTACAATTGCGTTTTTCGACCATTTCGGTCGAGTCAAAGTTGACCGAAGGTTGAAATTTTTTGTAGTCGACGTACGGTACGTCCACTCGGCACCCAACAGACAATTTTAGTCGACGTATGATACGTCCAATAGGCATTTAAGGGTTAATAGTGCCCAAAACTATACCAGGAAAACTAAGGAAAGCACACAGGACATTAATCCACCACGCACCAGCATCGATAATGCAGCGTCTATTCAATGAGCTACCAGCTCATCTGAGAAACATATCAGGAGTGAGCGTAGATGTGTTTAAGAATAAGCTCGACAAATATCTAAGATGCATCCCAGACCATCCAAGACTGGAAAATGCAAAATATACCGGAAGATGCATTACCAATTCTCTGGTAGACATCAGAGGTGCCTCACACTGAGGGACCTGGGGCAACCCGAACGAACTGTAAGGTCTGTAAGGTAAGGTAAGGTCTCTCTCTATGCCGTATCTCTTCTTTGTTTCTCGTTCGGAAACTTTCTCCCTTTAACTTTTCTTCCTTTAAGTTTTCCTGCTTCTCTCTTCTTGTATTGGTGATGACCTTCACATGGACTTGATTATGGTAATGACTGTTGTTTAAACAAGATGCATCGATTTAGTATAGATATCGGATACGCGATCTCCCACCCTACTGCTTAGTGGACCCACCTATCCCTCTTTATTACTTAAGCTAATCTACACTTCCCAACTTTCTCTTTTGCTTCTTAGGGAGGTTTGACAGCTTAGTGCCTCTTTAGCATCTTATTTGAAACTATCCTAGCTCTGAGATATACCTTAAGGTCCCACTCAGTGCAAGAGGTACAAGCTCACTGGCTGATGGATGTGCGATGCGGGTTGCACATGTTGCCAACTCTTTTCACCACTTCCAGTGCACATGCAGGGTGACTGCACCAGCTGCATTCTTGATGGGCTAAAACTCAAGAGGACAAATGACCAGGTTGTCAAAGTCCAGCATAGCTCAGTTCTGAGGCCCTGCATGTGTAAATGGTCATATTTTGGATATTTCTGATCCTATGGAAACTTCCTTTACCTCCCCAAGGCATTGGAAGGACAAGGTATCGTTTTTCATGTACCTTAAATCTCTCCTCGACCGAATACAGTGATGGTGACAAATAAGGAAATTTTTGAAAGTGCTGTAGGTTGTATTAGGGAAACTCCTCCTGCCTCCAAATCCTCGTAGTCTCTTCAAGTCGGTGACCTCTACACCTTCTGTACTAATTGTTGATGACCCATAGAGGAAAAGGATTTCCATGTTAAAAAAAGGACCAGGCAGTGTGACACTGGAACCATTCTCCCTTGAACTAGATGTTTCTGTGCCTGTGTCCCCAACAAAAAAAAGGAACAAAAAATAGTTCAAATTTTCAACTACAGGCCCTTTGGAGCCTAAAAGAATAAATAGAAGAAAATACAGACCTGACTCAACCTTGGTTCACTTTGATTCCCTCTTTGAGAGTCAAACTGGTCAAGGTTTTTAACCTTGCAAGCTGACTAAGATATGCCTTTAATAAAATGGGAAAATGACCTGTTGAATCAATGCCCATCACAAGAGATGAGCATAAGACAAATTAAAAAAAGAGAACAGTTTGTTGAAACAACAACCAGAAACTAGTCAGAAAGTTATCAGAACATTAAGAATATAAATAACATAAATATAAATGTTACAAGGCATGACACCATGGATAGTGTAGAAAGCACAGTATTAGTGACAATTCTAGATGAAGAAATAAAAGACAAATCAGTATTATTGGATTCGTTAAAGAAAAGGTACAACAATGTTGAAGACTGTGAAATATATGAGGTCCCAAGCAGGAAAGACAAAACTAAATCAATCAAAATAGCAAAGATAAAGTTCAGTGGCCAGACCTTGCCCTTGAAAATTAAAATATTGGGATTAAACAGGGAACTGAAACCTTATGTTCCCAAACCCATGCATTGTAAGAACTGTTGCAAATATGGCCACACATCCATTAAATGTAGAAATTTTCCTGGATGTGCCTATTGCAGCTTTCAGGACCATAAAACATGCTGGGATTGCAGCCAACTAAAATGCATAAATTGTGGCCTAGAATGTCATGCTCGATCTAAAGTATGTGTTTTATATCTACAGTACTGAAGTCAGATTACTACAAAAATGAACTGGAATGTCGATCAGGGAAGCAAAGTTAGAACTAAAAGTGAGAGTATTCAATGACACAGCTAAAAAATTTAGGTATGCAAATAGTACAGTACTTCAGAATCAAACAATACCAGAACTAAAATGAAGCACAGAAATAAAGAAATACCACCACAAAAAATACATGATGAAAAGAACTGTTCTAAGGTAATTTTCGACATCAATGACATTATCACAGTGGATAATTGATTTACCTCTTTTCCAGAAATAGAAATGAACATAATGACATAGAGGAAGATGAAGAAGAAATAAAATCACACAGATATGATAAAACAGATAACACAACTCAGAAGAGGCAAATAGGTAAGATCCCACCTAATTCCACCAAACCAAACTCTAAAAAGAAAAATTACTTGCCATTCTCACCAAAAGCTAAAATTCAGAAACAGGATAACCTTAAAAGTGACACTAAATCAAACATTCCACCGTCTCCCAAAGTATCAATAGTACTGTAAAATGGAATATCAAAATATAGATGACGATAACTACAATGAAAATAAAGAAATTCACCCATCACCAATTATAGATGACACAAGAAAAAACAACAAACTGGTGAACACGAAGATATATGCGATGGCAGTAAATGCTTTGCAGCAATTTACCATAAAAATAAAACTATAACTAAAGAAAGCCTAATCAACATTATAAGAAATTTCATGAGATATAGGAATAAAGAAAAAACAAACATCAAATCTCATGAAGAAGGTTGCAGGTATATTGGGCACTTAAAATATTACAGAGAAAAACATATCATTGTCGTAGATAATATTCTAAAGAAAATCAAAATGGAAAAATCAGATCAAGATTGTACAAATATGGTAGTTAATGAAAGTCAGATTCAAAATACAACAAATAATTAATCAAGACGCAAAAATACAATTACAGTAACTTATAACAAACTTAAGAAAATATCATCATTTATGATTTACAGTAATTTGACCACTCATATTACACCATTCAACAGGTTATATAATTCATTGGAATATAAATGGATTATTAATAAGAATGCTCTTATATTAGTGGAGAAGTTTAACGACTTATAAGTGAATGCAAACCAATGGTTATATGTATACAACACATAATATAGGTGAATATGTACTGGCCACAACATCAAAGGAAAATAAAAATAATTTAGGAACAGCAATATATATCCAAAATAAAATAATAATACAACAGAGTAGATACAGATTACACTGAATTACAAATTTCAGCAATAACAATGAAAATAGAAAACAAAATGTTTGATATTATTAACATACAACCAGCCTAATAAAAAATATGATTTAAACATATTACAACAAATAATCAAAGAATTTAAGAATCCCATGTAATGTGGCCTACCACTTTTGTTCCCTGTCTGTGGATATCCTGAAAAGCATACTGATATGACCACTGTACACCTCTCCAAATGTATCTCCTGCCATAACCAGGATGGTGCAGCTCAAAAACAACTCAAGCACACAACACTTTTTTGAGCCATGATGCCCTGAACACCATAAATGTAATTGGTATTGTACCAGACCAAAGACACCTATGCATACTAGGGGTACACCATCCTTTACTGGAGAAATCCAACCCGACAGGCAAATGTTTCACAGTCAAGCGCACAATACAGTCATCACACAATGGAGGATTTTTGCCCGACATCAAGAACCCATAGTGAGTCTTGTATGTCCAATCCTAAGCCTGCACAACACTGATTCTTGTCTCCTTGGCATATAAGGATATGACCAAGGAGACACTGATGACGTAATACTGCCCATTTTTTGACTCGTTAAAATATTTTCCCAAAAGGACTGCCAAAACATTTTAATTTTCTAACCTACAAGAGGATATATATCCCGATATGGTAGTAGGCATCTTCTGGGTTCTGGGGAGGTGACTGCTACTTTGCAAGTTGATCAGCTTGCTCATTCCCATCCATCTCAACATGGAAAGGCACCCAGGAAAAATCCACTTTTTTACCTCTTCTCTTCACTAAAAACAGCCATTCCAGTATCTCTAAAATCAGTGGGTTTAAAAAGTTAAAAGTTTCTAATGACTGAAGAACATTTCTCGAGTCACAGTACTGTATATGGTATAACTATTTCCCTTCTTAGTTAAAATTTCCTTTAAGGCCCTTAAAATTGCAAGCAATTCTGCTGTACAAATAGATGCAACAGATGATAATCTCCCGCTTCTTTCTATATCAGAGAAGGCCATTCCAAAGCTGACACCAACATCTGACTTTGAGCCATCCATGAAAACTGCAACAGAGTTATCATGTTGCAAGGGATGATCTAAAAATATCGTAAATATGCATATACTCATTTGCTGGCACTGGTGCACTTGCTATAGTTTGTTTGGTTTTGTGTTGTATGCTTCACCATTTATGTCTCCCGGGAGTCAGAGGCGGCAAAGGAAGAAGATGCCGGTCTCGATAACACAGTTGAGCCTGTGGATGGGGATGAGGTGGAGGAGGACTTTTAAACCTCCTCACAAGTTTTTAAGCCATCTGGCCATCTTCAGCACGCAGAGCAGATTTCACAGGTAATTGAGAGAGAAAAAAGTATTTTTATATGGTGTTATCAGAATTGATATTTTCGTGTATGATGTATTTTCAGGAAATTTATAAAAACTGTTTGTGTAAACTTATCATACTGCATGTTGCACACAAGAGAAAAATTATTTTACTTTTTTGTGTACAATATATTTTGGGGAAAATAATAAAAAAAATGTTTATGTTTGTGTAAACTATCATATTGTTTTACATAGGGGATAAAATGGGTTACTTTTCTGTGTGCACAATACGATGTATTATAAAGTGTTTGGGCAAATGAAAAACATTGTGTAGCCTATCATACTGTGTCTCACATACAAGAGAAAAAGAAGAGGTTTACTTTGTTTTGTGATTGTTTTATTTAAGGGAAAATGATGAACTGTTTGTATAGACTATCACATTGTGTTGCATACAAGAGAAAAGAGGGGTGTACTATTTTTGTGAACAATGCAATGTATTTTACAGTGCTTGGGGCAAATGAAACAAGTTGTGTAGCCTACCATACTTTGCGTCACAAGAGAAAAAGAAGAGGTTTATTTTGTGTGTATGATATATTTTGGGAAAAAATTATGAAATTGTTTGTGTAAACTATTGTACAGTACTGTATTGTGTTGTATAAGAGAGAAAAAAAGATGTTCACTTTTTTGTGAACATTACAGTGTATTTTACAGTGCTTAGGGCAAATGAAAACGTGTAGCCTACCACATGTTGTTTATGAAAGAAAAAGAAGATGGGTTGCTTTTTTTTAATAGTATGTATAGTGTTTATTTCCTTATTAATACTGCAAAATAAGGTAGATAATTGCTTTTTGCATAAAGTTATCTGTGCAAAGTATATTGGTTGTTGTTTATAAGCATATTTAGTGTTTATGACTGTGTTGTTGACAAGGAAGGGTACAGAATTGCCCTTGCACACCTGCAATTTTT
This sequence comes from Macrobrachium rosenbergii, assembly GCF_040412425.1. NCBI lineage: Eukaryota > Metazoa > Arthropoda > Malacostraca > Decapoda > Palaemonidae > Macrobrachium > Macrobrachium rosenbergii. The sequence continues at coordinate 49,864,098 of NC_089796.1, forward strand.
TTTACTGAATATCTGGATTTTGCCATTATCTGACAGGGCCTTGGCTCTATTAATCCAGGTAACTGAAGGATTAATGTATGTAAATTTCATCGATCTTAATGCAGTATTTGCTTTTTTTTACACAGTTTCAATTATGCACGGTTTTAAATTTTCCACCTTCAAGTATGTTTTTGTGCCACGTTCCACGTTTTCGCCATTCTGTGGGCAAATCAACAAACAAGATCCTCAGTCTGTGTGTGTCAGCAGATCCAGTAGCGTCTGCAACAAGTCAACAGTATTTTTAAAATTTCAAGTGGTTAAAAGTTATTACCGAGGCTTCAAAACACCCTTCCAATTTCAGTGAAAACAAGCCAGCAAAGAAAACAAGAAAAGTTCTTTACTTACAAGAAAATAATGAAATTCTTAAGAAAATAAGCGATGGAATGACCTGTGCGGCAATAGCTCGCCAGTATGGCATGAATGAACCACACATTCACACTATAAAATGCCAAGGAAAGAACATAAAGGATGCTCTGGCAATGAGTATAACAGGATCGGCAAAAGTGATATGCATATAAGAGAAAGTGCTTTAGTGAAAATGGAAAAAGCCCTTAATTTATGGACTGAAGACCTAAACAGATGGCACATGCCACTAAATTCCAATTTCATTAGGGCAAAGGCTAAGTATCTGTATGCTCAGTTTGCTGGTGAAAAAAGTGCTACAGAAGATAATTTTGAGATACTGTAGATAATAGTGATGATGATAGTGATATTGATAATAGGCCTAACAGTTGTGGCATAAGTGGCAAAGAACAAAAATTTGGAGCCAGCAAGGGCTGGTTCGAAAAATTCAAGAAATGTTACAGCCTACGTAACGTAAATATGACTGGCAAATCAGCCTCAGCAGACTATGTGGCAGCAGACACCCACATGAGTTTGCTGAAATGAAAGAAAAAATACAGGCCAGAGCAAGTTTTCAATGTGGGCAAGACAGGTGTATGGTGGAAAAAATGCCCAAGAGGACATTCATTTATAAGGAAGAAAAAAGTGCTCCAGGTTTCAAATCATCAAAAGATAGAGTGTCTGTGTTATTGTGTGGCAATGCAGCTGGTCGTATGATTAAGCCCAGGCTGTTGCACCATTCCAAGCACCCTTGTGCTTTAAAAAATAGAGGCATGAACACGTTCCAGTGTTTTATCAATCTAATAAAAAAGCATGGATGACAGCCGCACTGTTTCTTGGCTCGTTCCATAATTGTTCTGTACGGGAGGTGGAAAAATATCTGTCCAATAAAGGGATAGAATTCAAAGCTTTCCTTATCATAGATAACTGCCCAGGCCATCCAGAAAACACTACGTCTGATCACCCTAACGTTGAGGTTGTTTTCCTCCCTAAGAACACGACCTCTAAATTACAACCGATGGATCAAGGAGTCATCGCTGCATTTAAAAATACGCTGAGAAAACATTCATGATGCTCAAGGAGTCACTTGGCAAAAGTGAGAACAGTGTTAGGGAAGGAATTCAACATAGCCAACTGCACTGCTTTTAATTAAGTCGAGGGCTTTCCAAGTGCTGTTTCTCAGGTTTGGAACATCGTAAGGATGGCTCAGGAAGTTGGTGGTGAAAGATTTGCTAATTTACTTCCTGAGGAGGTGCATGATGAACTTTTGGGTCATTCAAATGAAGCCCTCACAGATGACGAACTAGAACTTCTCATCAGGGATGAAGAGAAAATGGAAGAAGAATAAATTAATAAGCCACCAATACTGGAAATGACTGGAGAAGTGATAAAAATGACATGGAACGTCACTGACAGAATTTTCAAGATCAATCCTTCACTCGAGAGATCTCTCAAGATCAAGAGGCTAATGGAATGTGAATTGGTGTCCTACTTCAAGATGTAGACTTCTATGTAAAAGCATCTTGATAAGATATTAAAGCTTTTCATTGGCCAAAGTAATATATTTCCGTGAAACAGTTCAAATAACTCCTACATAACAAGTAGTTGTTGAATGTAGCACTGAATAACCTGAAAGCTGGAGTTGGAGGTAAGCATCGGTATGAAAATATTTTCATGTAAAGTACAGTATTTCATAAATTCTGACAATGAAAGCATTTTAATAGGATAATAAAGGTTTTCATCAACCAAAATCAATTATTTCCATGAAACTATTAAAATAACTTTCGTAACCCAAGTAGCCTAGTTATTGGTCGTGGTTGTGATCAGCCTACAAGATGGTAGTTGATCATTGTGTCAAAAAATTTTCATAAGCAGTGAAATATTTTATAACTTACATAAATAAAAGCATTTTAAAAAGGCCAAAAAGCTATTCATCCGCAAAACTAATGGACCTCCATGAAACATTTCAAATAATTTGCACATAATGGGTAGTTTACATATCCTAGGGACGCCCCCGTAGCTCATTAACAATGACTCCAAATGAAAAATTGCATAGAATAAAAAGTGTTCAGCGCGCCCGATTCTACCCAAAAAGTAACTTACTTGACCAGTTTGCTTGATTTTCCCGAACGACAATTTTTTCTGCGGAGCGTAACTTTTTCTAAGTACCAAGTTGACGTGAACGGTGTCACGGAGCAACGCTCTCCCGTAGTTAGTCAGATGGCCGATGTGCGGCGCTTCTCTCAACCCGTAGTTCCTAAGGCTGCCACCGCACGGCGCCACGGCCGTACCGCGGGAAATTTAATTCCGTCCAATCGTATCTCAGGCTGACCCAGGTCATGCCCTAGGGCTTACGGATTAAATACTTCGAACCAATCATAATGCGTTCTAACGATATGATTCATAGGCCTTGGCCAACACCAGAACCACGCTTCCTTTCTTTCTCGAACTGCCGCGATGGAAAGTCACGATTTTATTTTGTTCCCAGAAGCGATACCTAGAATGTGTTCCGTGTCCATTTTGGGTCTTTTTGGATTTAGGACCTGCGGAGCCGATACTGTTATCTACTTAACCTACGTGGTCAGACAGCAGCGACTTTGAATAAGGTAAGCACACAGATTACCCCCTTTTTACATTTGTTTTGCTGCTCGGTTAGGTAGGGTTTTGGAACTTACCCTAGTGTGCAGTTGTTTTTTGTAACCTGTGGCTACAGTGAATACAGATATTACCGCTTGCCAGAGCATACGTGCCTGCCAAGAATCATTAAAAATGCGGATAAGGCGCGCAGCGCCGTTCCGCCACGCCGAACTGAGACCAGATATGTTAAAAAAATCACCATTACAAAATTTATGCCCGTTCTAATGTAGGTAGGGAGGTAGGGAATAGCCTAACCGAGGTTTTCTTATGTAGGCTACAGGTAGCCTAGGCTAGCGTTTTCCGTCCGCCCTGATGTAGGTTGGTAGGGTCAGCCTCACACATGCAGTGTAGTGGGTCAGCCTCATGAACGTAGATTAGCGGGTCAGCATCACGTATGTACTTTGGCGGGTCAGCCTCACGGTAGTAGCCTAGTGGGACAACCCTCTGTATGCAGACTAGCGGGTCGGAAAATAGCGAACACTGTACGTTTCGGCAAGTAGGAAACCCGACTTCCGCTACTGTAGTTTAGCGGGTCATCCTTATGTTTGTAGCCTAACGGGACAACCTTTTGCATGCAGACTAGCGGGTCATCCTTATGTTTGTTGATTAGCGGGACAAAAGTTTGTATGCAGACTAGCGGGTCAGAAACTAGCGAATTTTTTACGTTGCGGCCGCCACAAAACCAAGCTTTTCCTTCTCCCCACCCAAAACCCCGGTTCCCAACACTGTCCCCCTTACCATTTTTATTAACTTTTCTTTTGCTTTCCCATTGGGAAACAACACCAAAAACACACTTTTCATTACCGACATGAAGCAAAACGAGAGCTACTTAAAAATAGCGCGCTTTCGGTAGCGATTTTTGGCGCCAAAAGTATGGTCCCGCGGACATTCAGCGGCTCCCACATAATATTAATACTGTACAGTATTAGTTGAGATTACCAAAAAAAAGGGATTTTGACAAAGGAAAAATCTATTTCTGAGGGAGGCCCCGTGTCACCCGGTGAAATTCCATTACTAACTCGAATTTCTAGGTATAAATATTGCTAAATATACCAGAGAAAAAAGCTTTCAGGAATGCTGGAGTTACTACCCCCTGATCGAGCGTCTTCTAATGAAGATGTCGGTATAACCAAGGGTGAGTGAAGGAATCACAACCACAGAGCCACACACTATAGACATCCCTATGTCAATATCCCCGAGAAGAGTGAGGGGCCGTACCAGCGCCCACGCTCCCCAGCCCGCCACGCGGCGACTCCAGCGCCATCTGAACTCATTCCAGACTAGCACCATCCCCAGGCTTGGCATGAGCCAGTAGGGGGGGCGAACCTGTACCTCAAAATATTCTAGGGGGGGTCACCGGGTGACACGGGGCCTCCCTCAGAAATAGATTTTTCCTTTGTCAAAATCCCTTTTCTGAGCTCGGCCCCATGTCACCCGGTGAAATAGTGTCAGAGAATCATGCCAAGACTGCAAAGCTACAACAGAATACAAAAGGTAACTGGAAAGACACACATGCTATGGAAAAATAGATTTAATAAAAATATCTCAACAATGAAAATTGGGCTTAACTATGGGTAAATACTGGTGACATAATACACCTCACATCAAAAGGGTACAATGAAATAGCAAACTTAACCTATGAACAAGGTAGAAACACTAACATATAGTACAATAGGGGAAAATAAAAGGCCCCTATAATTCAATAGAATAACCAGTAATTACAAACTTAAACCTAAAAGCAATGAGATACAATTGAAAGACAAAAATATATGAGGTACATGAAGCAAAATAAAAACCGCTTCAGTACCTCTGACTAAATCTAAATCCACAACATATCAAATCCAAATCACAAGACAAGCAATAATCAGGTATACCAGTATCGAGTATGAGGAGCAAGGCAGCGAGGCATGATCGATCCAGAAAGGCAGGTAGAGAAATAAATGAGGCAGGTGGGCGGGGGGGGAAAGGAAAAGGATAAGGATAATTAAAATGAGGAGATGACACTCCCCACAGCCACCGCAGAAAATTTCAGGGCTTCCAGTGATTTAAAAAGTGGTTTAAACGCTAGAGGTGATTTCTATCCCATATACTCGGTAAGTTAAGCAAAATTCATATTATGAAAATAGATAGTAAAGGTAGCCACTGCACGTGAACCTTTGGGACTCAACGAAAGAGTTCCACCCTTTCCCTGATAAAAAGAGGACCCGACTTATACTGTGGAGTTCTTTGTAGATAAGACTTTAATGTATATAATGGACATAAGGATTGGTCCTAAGGGAGAGACACCACCTTCTAGGGGGACCACCTGTCCTGAGGGTCTTCATTTTAGCTAGGAACCTATGATCAGGGGAAAGGAGGACTTCTCCGGATGGGATATTAAAGAAATCAACATGATCATCACCTCTAGCGAGAGCCGATAGCTTTGAAATTCTGGCAACTGAAGCTAAGCTAATCAGAAGTACCTACTATAAGGCTGATTTAGCTACATCAATAATGGCCGGGGCGAGGCATTTTTCAAACAACGATCTAAAGAAGTAACCGTTAGGTTAATAGCCACAGTTTGAGCTTCAGATGCCTTCAAGAAAGATGTTAGTTCTTTGCTGCTATGCATCATACTTTCTGAGAGTATAATCTCCCTTATCAGATTCTAGAAGCAGAGTGTTGACGGGGTCAATGTAACACCACAACTTGAGTTCCTGGAGCAGAGGGAACCAGTTGCTCTTTGGCCAATAAGGGGCTACTAGAGCTAGATGGCCCTTGAATGACCTGAGTTTGTGCAGTACTCTCAAGAACAAGTTTATTGGGGGAAACCAGTACACCTTCTCCCAACAGTTCCAAACTATGGACATCGTATCTGTGGCAAAGGTCTGAGGATCCGGGTTGGGAGCCACGTATCAGGGAAGCTTGTAATTGTTCTTTGCAGCGAACAGATCCACCTGGAGCCCTGGAACCCGGCGGCAAATTCAACTGAACGATTCCCCGCCCAGCGACCACTCCGTGTCCAATGGAGTAGGCCTGGACAGGGAGACCGCCACTATGTTCCGCACCCCCGATAGATGGGTGGCTGACAATTGCCAGCCGTGCTTGTTCGCCAGGGAGAAGGTAGCTAACACCACCTGGTTAACGCGACCTGATTTGGAGCTGCCCCTTTTGAAGCAACGAACCACCACTGCGCTGCCCAACACCAGCCTGATGTGAAACTGGCCGGCGGGGCAGAGTTTCTTGAGAATTAGAAACACTGCCACAGCTTCCAAGGTGTTTATATGAAACTGTTGGAACATTGTAGACCATATCCCTTAGACTTTTTGTTGTGGTGAATAACCTCCCCAGCCGCTTAAAGAAGCGTCTGAGTGTATTACCAGAGCCGGAAGGGGGAATTGAAGTGGAACAGGCTTCGAGAGACCCTGGATGTGGACCACGGGCGGGGTCTACTCTCAAGGATTTGAGGGGAAGAGGGACTCTGTCTCTGAAACTGATGTCTTTAAGCTCGCTTTTAAGAGCAGGTCTGTCACTGAAGCAAACTTAAGAGGGCCGAGAAACCTCTCTTAAGTCCTGCGGAAGGTTACTTTCAGAGACTTTCTGGTAGAATTAGATTTCCTTCCGCTTGGCATGGAAGAGATAACCTGTACGAGGTTAGGTCCCACTTGATACCCAGCCACTGAAACCGAGACTCTAGAGTCAGGCGGGACTTTTCCTTGTTCAATTGAAAGCCGAACGACCCCAAGAACTCGGTCATCTAGAATCACTATTTGCTGGCCGGAAACTTTCTTGGGGACAGTGAAAAGCCTGCCTTGAAACTTGAGGTGCCTCACTTTCTTTATAGCTCATTTATTGAGTAGTTCCGTCACCAAGACCTGTAGGGCTTTTGGAGGAAGGATGGTAAAATCTGGTCATGGGAGGGGGACCCCTGATCCAGTTCCAACCCAGACCTTTGGACACGATACTGTGTGTCCAGGGACTGAAGGGCCACTGGTCTCTGAACCAGTAAAGGTGTTCACCCACCTAACTGGTCTCAGTGAGAGGAAGCAGATTTGCTTCCTCTACCGTGGCCACTTTTCCTCCGGAAGACAGGCTCAGCCCTGCCTCTGAAGGGGGCTCGACCTCTACCCCCGCTTGCGCTCCTATTAAGACCGTGAAAAACCCCATGGCCCTCATAGGTAGGGTTGTATGCCGGCGAGGAGACATACGTAGGTGCAGCAAGGGATTGGGCTGGTTGAACCAGCACATACTGTTGGGGTTGGGCCTTGGAGGTGGATGGTTGGCTCACCATTGAGAACAGGACTGCCTGAACAACCGCCTGATGTTGGGGTCTCCTGCGCTTCCTGTAACGTTTCCCAGGCCTATTCTGGGAACTGCTAAACTCGGAGTTCTTCCGCTTAAGACCGGAGATACCCCAGCGGGAGCGCAGACTCTGGTTGGTCCTGGTTGCTTCGCTCAGGACACCGGAGACTTCATCGTCTGGGAAAAGGTTGGTTCCCCAGAAAGAACTCCTCATGAGCCTGTCAGGTTCAAGACGAATAGTGGCATCAGCGAAGATGAACTTACGGCAGTTCATCTTTGCTACCATGAAGTCGAACAGGTCTGACTGAAACCCTGCTAACAGGGATTTAGTCAGAACCTGAAACAATGGTTCCTCTGAAAAGGAGACGGCGGTCGCTTCTGACAGGCACAGTGAGTTCAAAGACCGGCTCAACCGACACCGTGCTTCGAACTCAGCCTTCAGGAGAGCTTCTGTGAGCTTAGGAAGCTGCTCTCTGAACTGGTCTGACGCGCAATCTGCGTCCAATTTACCGACAGTAAATGTGGACGGAGCGTTCCTCCAGAACTCGTCACCCCCGGGGAAGATTAGAGATGTAGGGTCTAATACCCGGAGCTGAGGCATGGGTTTGCCTTCCCAGCAAGCCTGAGCGGTTGCAATAGCAACTTTGTTCAGACAGGGGGTGGATAGCCTACCACCAAGAGAAAACATATTTAAGCTGCCCTTGAAGGGGGTCAACTCCGTGTCCTCCGCCTGCCACCCGGTAAAAGTGCGCAGAACGGATTGCGCCTGATCCCTAGGGAAAATCACCGTCTCCGTAGGGACCTCAATTGAGCGTACCCAGGCTTCCTCCGTTAGCCTAACGAAGCCTGGGTAAGGGGGCAAGAGATCAGCCGGGAAGAACTCCAGTTCTTCTAGACGCCTGGTACCTAGGCCTTCAATGGTCAAGGTGCCTTCATGCTGGACAGCACGAAGAGCAACCCGCCATGGGTTCCTTACATCAAAAGGAGGGAGGGCAGCGGTGTCGGGGAACTGATAGTGCACCCCGGCACCACCAGAACGCGACAAATCAGCGATCAGCTTCTCATGATCTTGAAGCTTCTCAGTAAGCTTATCTAGTTTTGTGTCTACCTCCGTGGAGAACCTCTTGAACAATATCCCCGCAAACGCCTCCGGGTCAAAGGCAGGCTGGCGAGGAGGGCTGGACTTGGACGCCCATCTACTCGTTCCTTTGCCCGGGGTACTCAGTTTGCTCCCGGAAGGCAAAGGGTCAGCACCCTTTGGCTTCGACGGGGGGAAAGGAGAGGCTTTTCGTGAAGACGAGGACTTGTAGCCCTTCGCCTTCAACGACGACTTCAACTTGGGGACAGTAGACTGAACTCTGTCCTCAAGATAGCAGGTTTGGTGAAGGCCTGAAAGGAAGAGGATGATGAAGGAGGGGGATTAAGGAGGGCGCCGCCCCACTGCCTCACTTACCTCAATACCTACCCCTGGTCCTGCTCGGTGACCATCGGCTCGAGATCCAGGTCAAGCGCAGCGATGACTCTGTAATCCCCGAGTGTAGGGGTCCCCTTTGCAAGGGCTGGGTCGCGGCCGGATCTGGTCGATGATAGGTGCGGCCACATCAGAAGGTACGGCCGCAGTGATCCGGGCGCTGGGATAAAGCAGGTCCCTCAGCTTTTCATCGAGGATATAGGGTTTCCCCGACGGGACATTCCTCCCGAACCCAGCTACCCAAGCGCGGAGAGACCCCAAGGCTTCTTTCTTGAAGGACTCGTCAACCTGAAAGGGGGCAGAGTGTCAAAGAAGGGCTAATACCGTGTTTATATAAGAGCCAAATGTGACCAAATAACAAACTCTGACTAATGTGGTAAAGCGGAAGTAATTAGCTTACCGACTCGTCCTGGAGACATCCATACGATGCGAAGCAAACCTCACAGCCGTCCGGATGCCAGACGATCAAGTCATCAAGCCGGACTGCACAGCCAGCATGAGTCCGGCAGACCACATGCCCGTAGGGTTGGTGGAGGACGGCAGCACATCCGGGCTCCTCACAACGAACAGTCTGTAAGTGTGAAAAGTACATGAATCTACCACTCTAAGAAATTTAAACTATGTAGGGATAAGTATTTTCATACCATGCTACCGGAGAACTCCGGTGGAATGAAAAACCCCGTCAGAGATGGACCTACTAAGCAAAGAAACTTAAAGTAAACAAATCAACCCGACGGCGGGGTTAAGCCGCCGGGGGACAGTAACAAACATATGGTAAGCATCACCTCCCGACTGCCGGAATTTTCCGGCGGAATGAGAGAGATGAATCAACGGGACTCTCACCACCAGGAATGCCAGTAATAAAAACGGCGGAACCTAAGGGAAGGATCACCGGACTAAAATAAAATTAAAGTAAAATTCTCAACCCGACGGCGGGGTTAAGCCGCCGGGGAGCAGTAGCAAACACATGGTAAGCGAAAAATCTCCCGACTGCCGGAATACTCCGGCGGAACGAGAGAGTTGAATCAAAGGGACCCTTACCACAAGGAACGCCAGAAATAAAAACGGCGGAACCCAAGGGAAGGATCACTGGACTCTGATATAATATTAAAGAAATCAAACATATAACAACCCGACGGCGGGGTTAAGCCGCCGGGGACCAGCAACAGTCATATATCAACCCGACGGCGGGGTTAAGCCGTCGGGGACCAGCAACAAACATATGGTAAACAGAAAACCTCCCGACTGCCGGAATACTGTGGCGGAACGAGAGAGTTGAATCGACAGGACCCTCACCACAAGGACCGCCAGTAATGAAACCGGCGGAACCCAAGGGAAGGATCACCGGACTCTGATATAAGATTAAAGCAAACATATCAACCCGACGGCGGGGTTAAGCCGCCGAACCAGTAACAAGTGTATACACATAGAGGGTGGTAAAGAAACTAGTTAACAACGCCACTATGAGGTAGAGTCCCCCGAAGTCCGGTACCATTACTACCGGAGATCCCAAGCCTCTATCGCTAGGGTACACAAGAAGGAAGAGGCAGAACACAACTGGACCCACATGGGCAGGTGTACGCGCCAATCAATTCCGACTAGAATGACCCAGACGCCGAGGCGAATGCGGGAGGCAAAGGGAGGACCAGGGATGATGGGAGGGGGAAGGATAACCCTGAAAATGTTCGAAGACCCACTCGATCCGAGGAGAGCGGGTAAACGAAACATAAAGTCAAGACGGTTGTCACCAGGAACCATCCCTGGGAGGGAGCGAATCCCTCCACCAGGAGGACCCAAGCACTCGGGAGAACATCGGGGACCGATGTCACACCATGAGAGATGACAAGGAATTGACTTAGGGTAGGCTAGGGAAGGGGGAAAGCTAAGTAAGGAAGGGCTTAGACCAGAGAAGAGGAAAACAGGAGACTAGGGAAGACGTGTACCCATCTCAACTGAAATCCCAGGCCATACTAGGTAAAGTAATACCCAAGTAGGGAGAGCTCTAGGCCTGCCCTAACAGGAAGGGAAAAGGAAGTAGCCTACGACCCCCACTCAGACATCTTGTAATAGACACAGTCTATAAAATACGAAGGGGAGAATGAAAGGGAGGGATGTAGAACCAACAGGGAGAGAAAAACCTGTGTTGAAGGCCAGCCAGAACCGTAAGGTAAGGGAATGCTAAAATAGCGTGGAGGAGACACACCCAAGGGAAAAACCTCTACCCCTCCAAAAAGAAGGGGGGAGGACAATGGGGTCTCACTCCACCACCCAAACAACGGTCGGTGGACAGAACAACAACAGAAACTCCCTCCATCTGCTGATCCTCCTCTCACCTAACCTACTCCAGGATACAAGGGAGAGAGGGAGGCCAAATAGGCTACCAGGAAAGCCTAACCTTGCACTAGGCAGGGCTAGGACAGGGATGTTAACCAGAAATAATAAATAAATAATAAATAAATAATAAATAAATAACCATCATACTAAATATATACACTATACATTGATATCGGCTTGTGCTTGGCACGTAGCCTAACCAACAAAGCGACGGGAAGTAAACAGATAGGACTGTACCTGACGCTCGCGGTAATAATGATAAGATTTAAATATAATAAAACATGACATCAAGCACAAACATAATAGAAATCTATAATGACCATAATTAATGGGGAAAACATCCTGGGGAGATACCTAGGTGGAAAATACTACGGGAACCCTAAATGTAAGAACTCCTATGATGGGAAGTTCTACAAAATTAACTTTAGAGGATATCCCAAAGACCCAACCCAGGCAAGACCACCAGGATGAATCCTATGGGGGGAATGATAAATAATGTAACCGACCAAGAGAAGCCCGAACAGAACAAGCTGAACGAGCGAACCTCGCGGACGACATGTCTGACAAGGGGACGCCGCAGCGTTCCAACAAAATTCACGTATAATATCTAAATACGATGTAAAACAGCCAAACTTATCATAAAAACCCCACAAGAATATGATACTTAACTTGGAAACAGTAAAGGTGCTTGACGACATGGTGAAATAAAGGCAAATCACGCCAAAAAACACAAGCCACAAACAAATCTGCGATCAAAACGAGTGCTAGAAATGGAATGAGTTCAGATGGCGCTGGAGTCGCCGCGTGGCGGGCTGGGGAGCGTGGGCGCTGGTACGGCCCCCTCACTCTTCTCGGGGATATTGACATAGGGATGTCTATAGAGTGTGGCTCTGTGGTTGTGATTCCTTCACTCACCCTTGGTTATACCGACGTCTTCATTAGAAGACGCTCGATCTGGGGGTAGTAACTCCAGCATTCCTGAAAGCTTTTTTCTCTGGTATATTTAGCAATATTTATACCTAGAAATTCGAGTTAGTAATGGAATTTCACCGGGTGACACGGGGCCGAGCTCAGAAATGAAATACTTAACTGGACAAGAACTGGAATAAAGTACTGTACATAGATTTCTTTTGGCATGGGGGTCTTTGGAACCTAATATGTGTAAAAAGATGGACCTCACAATGACGCTATACCTCCACAACAAAAATTTTGGTTTTTAGAATTTTGGATAGAGGATTGTACAGCTGTAGCGGCATATTTACCTATTCAGGATGCCACCCTAGAAAGCAGGAGGTGCAGATGATGGTGCTAGAGATAAGAAATGTAAGCATAAATCTTGATCTATGCCTGAAGAGGTGAAGTTACCAAAGAAATTAGAGAAAGGAACATCTGTAACAATTTTGTGAGAGTACTATGACATTGGATCATCCACTGTATATGACTTCAAAAAACAAAAGCAGCAGATTTTTAAGTTTTTTGCTTAAAATAAAAGCCAGAACAGTTTTATAAAGAGATTTAAGCTCTGAAGTAGCGAAGATGCAAGCATTTCCAAGGAGATGCTTATGGAGGACAGAATTTTTCATAAGGAACTAAACCTAACATATGACAATCATTATTTCTAAGCTTTGTTCAACCCTGGATAGCACAGCTATATAAATGTGGAATGAGCTGGCAAGACTATGTTTAATTAGGGGGGTTGTTTTTATAGGTGATTTCTGTGATCTGGCATTTTCTGTGATCCAGTACTGGCCTGTATTTTACTTTGCAAATTTTAATATGTAAATAAATAACAAGTTGGTGATTACTACCAGCAACTGCTCCTCTGTAGTTCATAACATTCCTGTGTTCTTTTTCTCTCTCTACAAATAGGTATATGATCTATTTAGTTTCTATGACTGCCATCTAGAGATGACCTCATCTTGGAAAGAGTACGTTGAATTGCCAAATTATCCACAACAAAAACTAATAAACTGTATTCCACTTTTCTCTGCAGTCTCTCCCAGCACTTCTTTGCCCATTATGTCTTCAATACCATCATTATTTCTAGAAGATTTTGCATACATACCACCAACCATAATGCTCATATCTCTTTCTGTTATGTCATCTATACCATTCTGAATTAAGAACACTGTCTACAGTATCTAAAGAGAACTGATTTCCAAAAAGCGTGATGCACAAAATTTCTCAAATAAATCTAATATACTAAGTCATTCTAGTCGATAATCAATGGTGACAATAAGCCATTCTTAACCATTACAGCCTCTGAGGACAAATAAAAATTCTGACAGCTCAGAATTCAGAGACAGAAAAAAACAGGTTTTGACACAGGAAAAACCTATTTTTGGTAGTTGCTGCTGAGTCCTCAAGGAGTTACCCTCCATGGTCTACCAGAGCTGCATGGGTGACCAAACTAATGTCAAAGAATTCTCTTATAGCTGGTCTCGCAGCCAAGTATTGTGTCATACTGATAAACACTGTAACACTTGATGGGGTATATAATGGACTCAAAGATAAGGGGGCACTTTCAAAAATCTTTACAGTGAGGCTGTATACCCAGATTCTTCCATCAACAAAACCTGCTTAGAAGAGGAAGTGATTAATGCACATGCACAGCCTGCCGTAGGGCCAACAACAGACCTGATGCGGAGACCAAGAAGCATTACTTTCTGTTGGTCAATGCAGGATGATCCCTTGCCCAAATCCCATGCCTTTTCATCAGGGAAGTGGGAGGGTTTTGAGGACTCAACGGTGACTACCAAATATAGGTTTATCCTATGTCAAAACCTGTTTTTTGAGCATAGCCGCTTGTTTCATCCCCAAGGAGCTTTACAAAGAAATTGACAGGTGGCAAAAAAGGCTTAAGCTCTCAGTTCTTTAATCCCAACATTCCAAAGGAAAAACATTTCTGGTCTGAAGTCAAGCTACAATTTCCAAGCCCCATTCTTTATTCCAAATACTCTTCAGGTTTTGGTACCAAAGAACAAGAAACTATACATGAACTTATGTTTTAGGATGTAGTTCTACAGTGGCTTCCTTAAGAATGCTGGGTTTGGTTACAGTACTGTCGCCCTTCTCCCAGCAATAGTTAGCTTACTCACCATCAATAAGACACCTGGTTTTCTGCTGTAGCACCTAGGGGTCAGGAATAACCATGCCACCTACTGATACAGTGTGGTCGAATTTGTTTGAGCTCATGGCAATAACATTTTTTTCAAAATACTGTCTCTGATGACCACCCTGTACATTTGGAGACTTCTTCAAAAGAAACATTTCTGAAGAATGCTAAGGATGTACTTACTTTCCTAATATCATGTGACCTTGGAATGGATTGTGGATTTGCCTTTTGAATGAGACAGTACAATCATCCTCAGCCCTTGTAGGGAGAGTGGTTAGTCTGTGCTAGAGTGTAGAAGAATTGGGCCCTCTGGGATGTTTGCTGTGACTTCTAAGTAAACCTTAAGTGCTGGAGCAGGGCATAATGTCTTGTCTGCTAAACTGAGTTTTCTTATCAGAATAGATTTCCTTCTTAAAGGATCCTCATTCTTAGTCAGGAATGATGGGTGAGGGGTCAAGAATGACTGATAGCCACTGTTTGCGTAACGTATCATCCCTGTCTACGAGAGCCCAGTTCACTAATACCAACTCCTGATGCTAATGAAATCAAGAAGATTGCCTTTTGTAGCATACTAGAGTCAATCCCGAATCTATAAAGCAAGGGTTCTACTAATGCTGCCTCATAAGCCATGATTGTTGTAACCGCAAGGCGCTTGTCTTCAGAAAAGTATAACAGAAAATTTAAAAGTGTTTCCATATAAATCTTAACTGGGCTCTCAGTATGGATATAATCTAACCATATCTTCCATACAGACTGGTATTGTCAGCTAGATGACTTCTGTAATTTATGCACTAGGTACCTAGCAATGTTGGGCGAGTAATTTTCACGGTAGATATTTTTAAAAATCCATACATGAAGGTCTCGGCTCAGAAAGGAGGATGCATAGACAACTTTCCCTCCTACTGTCTGGGATAGAACAGTGGACAGTAGTGGAATCGATCTCATCACCCATTGCTGAAATAATAGGAACCAATGGCCATTTGGCCAATTTGGGGCTACTATATAAGCTGTTCCTTTGAAGGTTAGAAGCTTGCTCAGAACCTTCGAAATCTGGGACAATTGAGGAAAAAGATATATCGTCCTCCATTTGTTCCAGTCTTGTAGGAAGGCATCTCTTGCTGTTGCTTGACTGTCCAAGTTTGGAGACACATATACAAGAAGTCCCAGGTTAACGGCGGGCTCGGTTAATGGCGATCTGGTTTTATGGCGCTTGTCTAGCGACGAAAATCGGCAATTTTCGGCACCTAAAATTGCTGATTTCAGCTTATCGGCGGCAATAATTGGGTATTGGCGCCGATACATGCCTAACAGAGGTGCCGATAACTGAAAATCAGCGCTTTTTGGCACTGATAAGCCCCAAAACAGCCGATTTCCGGTTATCATCACACCCTCAGAACAGAACCCCCGCCAATAACCAAGGACTGCCTGTACTGGGAGTTTGCGATTCTTGTATATGGTGAACAGATCCACTTACGGTTGTGGAAGCATGTTGGCTATTGTTTGAAAAGAGTGGTTTCCAACATCCACTCTGTTGAGGTTGTCTTTTCCTTGGTAGAGAGTCTGCTGTTTCGTTGAGAGACCCTGTGAGGTGAATTGCAGACAAGCACCACTTCCTTGCTTGCACCATCCGTAGGATGGCTAGCATTAATCATACTGAGAGGAGGTGAATATGATCCCTACCTCTTGATGCAGGACATTGCAATCATGTTGTCTACACTCCACAAAATGTGTCTCTCTTCTGGAGGTTTGAGTTTTTTGATACAAAAAGATATTCATCAGCTCCAGGAAACTGATATGACAATTCCTTACAGTAGCTGAGCACCTCCCTGCCATGTGACGATCCTCCCAACGTCCTCCCAACCTGTCAACGAGGCATCTGTGTGTATTGTCACATAGACGGAGGATTCAGGGTGACTTGTTTCGCCAGAGATTCCTTCCAGGTCCAAGGCTGAAGTATCACCCCAACTTTTTGAATCTTTTGATGTCAGTCTTGCATCTTTTGTCTTGTATGCAATAGTCAGAATTTGTTGGCATTTTTAGTTGCACTCTGAGTATTGGATCTACAGGCAGTCCCCGGTTATTGGCGGGGTTCCATTTCTGAGGGTGTGATGATAACCGAAAATCGCCGCTAACCAAAAATCGGCGATTTTGGGGTCTTTTTCTGTGATTTTCAGGGTTATCGGCGCCAAAAAGTGCCGATTTTCGGTTATTGGCGCCTCTGTAAGGTACGTATTGGTGCCAATACCCATATCGGCGTCAATAAGCGGAAATCGGCGCCGAAAATTGCCGATCTTCGTCGCTACACAAGCGCCATAAAACTGAATCGCTGTTAACCAAGCCCGCCGTTAACCGGGGACTGCCTGTATTACTGATGCAAACTGCAGCACTGTAGGCCCATCATATGTTCTAACTGCTGTCTGGAAACTCTGGGCTGTGCAAGGAACCTTTTGAGGACTTGCCTTATCCTGTTTTAAGTATGATGGAGAGGCAACAGGCTATGAAAAGTATCCCAACACAGTCCCAGCCACCGAAAGTGTCTGCTGGTCAGGCAGGGTTTTTCCAGTTTATTATAAAACCTTTTGACTGTAGTCTGTTGACTACTGCTCTTAGGTTTTCTCAAGCACTCTTTTCTTGTGGGCCCCCAGATCAACCAGTCATCTAGGTAGGCTATTAGTGGTATTCCCTCTTGTCTGAGTTCTTGAACAAGTACCATTGCTAACTTTGTAAAAAATTCTTGGGGCAATGTTTAGCCCAAAGGGCATGACTTTGAACTTGCGCGTATCTTTCCCTATCCAGAACCTTAGGAAGGGGCAAAAGGGAACGGTGATAGGGACGTGCCAGTATGCATCTCTCAGATCTATAAAAACTGTCCAGGTCCCTTTTGGAATGATTGAATGTACCTGGGCAATGGTATTTATCCGAAATTTTTGGCAAACAATGTGCTTGTTTAATGTTGACTGGTCGAGGATCACTCTTCATTTGGAGGAATCCTTTTTGGGGACACTAAAGAGAGATGCTTGGTGGCTAACACATTCATGTTTCTCT
The DNA here is from genome assembly GCF_040412425.1 of Macrobrachium rosenbergii. Lineage (NCBI taxonomy): Eukaryota > Metazoa > Arthropoda > Malacostraca > Decapoda > Palaemonidae > Macrobrachium > Macrobrachium rosenbergii. The sequence goes on from NC_089796.1 coordinate 49,881,362, forward strand.
ATGACTCCCATTAACAGGGCCTTTCTGCACATAATCTTCCAGAAAGGGGTCTGATTTTTAGAAGAACCCTTTAAAGGAGTGGGTGATGAGACCGTTTCCACCCCAGCCCATTTGAAAATAATACTGTCCCCCCAAGGGGAAGACTTAAAGTCAACCCCCGACCATACAATTCCTATTGGTATCCGGCTCTTCTTCTGCCTTTGCCCCTGACAGGCATTCCAGGTGTTGCTTTTCCTTTTCCCCCCATAAGAGGGTCTTCGGACCTTGTGAAATCGATTTCCTTGTTGGTGTTATTGTTGTCCCTTTGTAGGGAGTTATCCCTTCTGACCACCTACCTGTCTTTGAGGAAAAAAATTTTTGGGGTGACTGAAGGGTATAGGATTTTTTATCATAGCGAGCCTTTTTGGGTTGGGAAAAGGGAAGTTTTGGGTTTTTTGTTTCCTGAATTCCCTTTCTCCCAGAAGACTGTACAGTACTGTGTACAATTCTGTCGGTGGGCTTGCTCGTTAAATTGAGCCACAACAGACTCCTCAAACAGGTCCTTACATAAGGGGTTAGAATGTAATAATGAAATTACACTGGGAAGTGACTTGCTGGAGCCATCCCATGTTTCCATTCGCACTTTTCTGCACCACTCTAGAAAGTCATAGCATGCTTCCAATAGGATTCTCATAAAAATTTTTAGCCACAACAGTAAAACTGTTCTGGAATCTTCTGCAAACCTTTTGGTGGCAACTTCCAGCAAGGTGGTATCAGTTATAATATTAAGGAGGTGGATCCTATCAAGAAATTCTGCTGAGGCTGTCCCCCCCACGAAATTCTTCTCGTAAGGGTCCCAAACTGTTGCATAGCTATAACTAAAGGGAACTTTTTCCTTATCAAAAGGGAGTTGTAGCGTTGCCCGTTCCTTGGTGAAATTTCCCAAAACTGGGATGACCATGGTAAATGGTTTTAATTCTGCCATTGTCTCTCATTTTTCAGTCACTACAAAATTCTGAAAATCTGCCTTCACATGATTAATAATTCTGAAAGTGACGGGACAGAAGGCTGGGCTACTTGGTGAGCAATTTGGGTCTTATTCAAAATGGAAGTAATGGAAGTAGAGATCCATTTTTTCAATGACCTGGTAAAGGGTGTCTTCTATAGCTTTTAATGCTATGTTAGTGGTTTCGACATGTCTGATGATGGTGGTACCAGGTGCCATTCTATATTAGGGAATGCTTCCCTGTCTCTAAATTCTATATATACAACTTAGATCATAGTTTTCTCTCACTAATCAGATACCACTGGGAGAGAAAACGGACAGTGAGGCGTCTTGCCAAGGATGGTCAGTGTCATCAGGGGTGAGTATTGGAGCCCCTATTATATTCTGATCTGAAGTTTTGTACAGTAAACCCCCCGTATTTGCGTTCTCACAATTCGCGGATTTCTCTATTGAACACATATACTCATTATTCATGGAAAATTCGCCCATTCGCGATATTTTTCACAGAGAAATATTCACTAGTGACTGTATTTTCATATCACTTTCATGATTAAATGCACTTTTTTGTGATAAAACTATTAAAATACTCAGGTAGTGCTCGAGTTACAATAATTCGCCATACAATAATTCAATTTTGGCATAGGGTAAGCAATTAATACTGGTACGACAATATTTAGAAAATAGTTTAAATTTCGTGCGGGCGCAGGCAGCAGCATACAATCAGGCAGTGAGAGAGACCAAATTACAATAGACCAACTTCTTTTCCTCCATCTCTTTATCCCATCTTCTTCTATTTAAAAAGTAACAGAGAATGTTAAAAGTACAGTCAGTAACAGTGTATTCTTGCGTAAATGCGTACAGCCATAAACAACCAAATGAGAAACTATTGTTTTGCTGATAACCAAATCAGATAACAACAGCCGTTTTGCTGTATTTCAACCACAGTACGGTAATAAACAATTACTGTAGTTATGTTGCAAATGACGTTAAGTAGAATAGGACTGGTGTATTTTTACATTATTCACTATGGATAAAAGATCAGCAAGGAAATATACTGCTAAATTTAAGCTGCAAGTTGTAGCTGAAGCTGAGAAAACAATGTTCAAGCTGCTAATGATTATAAATTATCGTGCATCGGCAATGTGGGTGAAACTCTACCATAAATAAAATTGGAGAGAAAGTATTTTAATCAAAACTACTGGGCATGAAAGAGTACATATTACTACTGTCTTCACCTGATAAAAGATAAATACGTAAAACTCATATTATGGTGAAATCAAGTGAAAAAAGGATTTTGACAAAGGAAAAATCTATTTCTGGGGGAAGACCTGTGTCACCCAGAGAAATAACCATCTAGCACATATTTCTAGATAAATTCATTGCTAAACATACCAGAGAAAAGCTAAATGCAATGCTGGGGTTACTACCCCCAGTGCGAACTCCATAAAATGGAGTCGTATATAGGAAAGGGTGAGTGTTGCCACTGCCACCGGCCTCCGCCCTGTAGAGATTCCCAGTCTCAAAATCCCCGAAAGCGATGTGCCGTTACAAAGCCCACACCAGCTCCCCGACTACCAACATCTCAGCCGCCATATTGGCATTCCAGGTTAGCACCCCCCCACAAGCTTGGTATGTTATTCAGGGGGGGAAAAGAGGAACAGCGGTGGGTCACCGGGTGACACAGGTCTTCCCCCAGAAATAGATTTTTCCTTTGTCAAAATCCGTTTTCTGGGCTTTTGACCTGTGTCACCCGGTGAAATCATAGCAGAGAATTAAACATACCAGCTTGGTGAAGCCCCTTGAAAACTACTGTGATGGAGAGAAATAAAACTATGAGTAAAACTGAGTTTTAATTACCCAAGCAGAAAATTTTTAAACATGACAACAACAAGTCAGGAGATCCATGCCCCAAAGCAAACATGTTATACAGTAAATTTAGAACATGATTAGTAATGACTTAATCACTAACAAAACGGGACAACACACAATATGTAACATGGTCAGGAGTCAGGCTGTGAAGCATGCCTGACCCAAGGAAAGACGGTAAGGGGAGTAAACAAGGCAGGTAGGCGAGAGGGAAAGTGACAGAATAGTTAAGAATGCATAGTGTGACCACCAGAGGAAGGGACAATGCTTCCTGCCGCCACAGTGGAAAATTTTAGGGCCTCTAGAGATTTGAAGTAGTGGCGTTTGAACACTGAAGGTAATTTCCAACCCGTATATTTTTTGAGACCGTCAAAATTCATATAATGGAAATAATTAGTGGAGGTGGCCACCGCCCTGATATCATGAACCTTTGGAACTGAATCCGGGTTAACTTGTTTAATAAAATACAAGATTTGTTGTCTGATGGCCTTCAACGAAATAGTTCCTCCACCTTCCCTAACAAAAAGAGGGCCTGATGCTATATTAGAAGTTCTGTCTAAATAAGCCTTTAAAGTAGTGACTGGGCATAATGACAGGTCCTGTGGAAGGGGGATAACCTTCCAAGGGGACCATCTATCTTGTGGATCTTCATTCTTGGCAAGAAACTTGAGATCCGGGGCTAACAGAACTTCTCCTGACGGGAGGAAATCGACATGGTTCGGTTCTCTAGAGAGAGCGGACAGCTCAGAAATTCTAGCACCTGAAGCTAGGCTAATTAAGAATAAGGTCTTCCTTAACATACTTGAGAATGAACAGTTTTGATTATCAGTATCTGATGCTAATTTAAGTATGTCATTTAAGAACCAGGAAACTGTGTGTGGGCGGGTTGCTGGTCTCAAACGAGCGCATGCTCTAGGAATTGATGAAAAATATGAGTCTGTTAAGTTAATATTAAAACCATGTAAAAATACCTTTTTTAAAGCTGATTTGGCTGTAGTAATAGTACTAGAGGCTAGACCTTTTTCAAATAATGACCTGAAGAACGAGATTGCAAGGTTCGTGGTCATTTCTTTAGCTTCAGATTCTTTCAGGAATAATGCTAATTCCTTGACTGCTGAGTCGTATTGTCTGAGGGTAGATTCCCTTTTGTCTGATTCTAAGAACAGTGTATTAACAGGGTCAATGTTAGCATCTTTCTGAGCTGCGAATTTCATGAAATCCATAAAGCCAGGGCATTTTGAATTCTTGAGGAAGCTGACACAGTCCGAGTTTGTACTATTTGTGTCAATTTTGGCCTGGGGATTTGTATGCACCAGAGTTTCAGCTCCAGAAGAAGAGGAAACCAGTTGCTCTTCGGCCAGTTGGGTGCTACCAGGGCCACATGACCTTTGAATGTCCTGAGCTTGTGTAAAACTTTCATCAACAAGTTTACTGGAGGAAACAGGTAGGTCCTCTGCCACGTTCCAATCTATTGACATTGCATCTGTGGAGTGAGCCAGAGGGTCCAGCTTGGGGGCCACATAACATGGAAGTTTGTGGTTGCTTTCTGTGGCAAACAGATCTACCTGGAGACCTGGGACCTGACTGCAAATCCACTCGAATGATGTTTTGTCCAGGGACCATTCCGACTCCAGCGGAGTTGTTCTGGACAGGGAATCTGCCATGACATTCCGGACTCCTGCCAGATGGGTAGCTGACAAGTGCCACGGGTGTTTGTTTGCTAGGGAGAATATTGCTATCATTACTTGGTTGATCCGGCTCGACTTGGAGCCCCCCCTGTTTATGCAATGCACCACTAATGCACTGTCCAAAACCAGCCTGATATGAATTAGTCTGGTTGGACGCAGTTTCTTTAGGGTTAGAAAGACTGCCATTGCTTCGAGAATGTTGATATGGAACTGACGGATCATAGTGGACCACCTTCCCTGCACTTTTTTGTGTTGAGAATATCCTCCCCACCCGCTCAGAGAAGCATCCGTGTGAATCACCAACGACGGAGGGGGGAATTGTAGCTGTACTGATTTTGACAAGCTCTTGATTGTTGACCAGGGCCGGAGTCTCTTTCTCAACACTGGCGGAATTAGGGACACCTTGTCTCTGAATCTGTTATTGGCACGTCTCCGCCGCACTGTGTTTATGTCTTTCAGTTTGGCTTTCAGAAGCAGATATGTTACCGATGCAAACTGAAGGGAACCTAAGACCCTTTCTTGGGTACGGCGGGAAGCTTTCCTGTTCTTGAGGAATTGCCTGGTTGCTTTGGCTATTTCTCTCCGTTTGACTGGCGGAAAAGACAGTTTGTGTGAGTCCAGGTCCCACTGGATTCCTAACCATTGAAAACGGGTCTCCGGAACTAGGCGGGATTTCTCCATATTTGGAAGCCTAGAGATTCCAGAAAACCAATCACTATGGCTGTTGCTTTCCGGCATTCGCTGGCGTTGGATGCCCAGATTATCCAATCGTCCAGGTATGCGGCTAGCATGATCCCCTGGGACCATAGTCGTTGGACTACTGTATCTGCCAGTTTGGTGAAAATTCTGGGGGCTATGTTGAGCCCAAATGGCATGACTCTGAACGAGTAAGCTTGTTTTCCTAGTCTGAACCCTAGGTAAGGAGAGAATTTTCTCGCAACCGGGACGTGATAATAGGCGTCTGAAAGATCTATAGAGGTGGTTACGGCTCCACGGGGAAGTAGGGTCCGTACCTGCGAGATTGTAAGCATGCGAAACTTGTCGCATTGAATGTATAAATTGAGACGAGACAAGTCTAGGATTACTCTTTGCTGACTGGAGCCTTTCTTTGGAACACTGAACAGTCTGCCCTGAAATTTCAGGTCTCGCTTTCTTTATAGCCCTCTTTTGGAGCAGGTCCTTCACAAAGTCCTGGAGGGCTTTGGACGGTGACTGATGGAATCTGACTAGCGGAGGAGGGCCTCTGCTCCAGCTCCATCCCAGACCCTTGGAGACTATGCTGTGGGCCCACGGACTGAAGGTCCATTGGTCCCGAAAGAGATACAACCTCCCGCCTACCTGAGGAGCCTCACTGGGCGGGGGATGATCTACCTCCTCTGCTACCTCGGCCTCCCCTCCCTCGGGAGATGGAACGAGACGCAGATTTGCCTCTAAAAGAGCCTCTGGCTCTACTTCCCCTGGCATTTCTGTTGAATGCCCGAAATGCCCCTTGGCTTTCAAACGAAGCGTTGAAAGCCGGAGATGTCACATAAGTAGGGGAAGCGAGCGTGTGTTGAGCTGGCTGTACCAGCACATACTGTTGTTGAGGCTGTGCCTTGGAGGTTGAAGGCTGACCGGCTGGAGAGACCGGAACAGCCTGCAGCACAGTCTGGGTATGGGGTCTTTTGAACTTTTTGAACCTCTTCCCGGGTCTGGGATGAGGTCCGGAGGACTCCGTTGGCTTCCGCTTGTAGGGGAGACCCCAGCGGGAGCGGAGGCTTTGGTTTGCCCTGGTTGCCTCTGCCAGGACTCTGTTCACTTCTTCCTCTGGGAAGATATTAGGCCCCAAACAGAGCTCTTCATGAGCCTATTGGGCTCGTGCCTTATAGTGGCTGCCGCAAAGATATGTTTTCGGCAATTCATTCGAGCCACTATGAAGTCGTACAGGTCCTGTTGGAATCCCGCCAATAGGGATTTGGTAAGGACCTGGAAGAGGGCTTCCTCGTTGTAGACAACCGAAGTTGCCTCCGCCAAAGTCAGGGAATGCAGGGACCGACTCAACCTGCTCTTGGCTTCCGACTCGGCCTTCAGAAGAGCTTCCGGGATTCTGGGAAGCTGCTCGCTGAAGAGGGAAGAAGCGTAGTCAGGGTCGAGCTTACCCACCGTGAAAGTGGCCGGAGCTCCCTTCCAAAAATCAGAATCTCCGGGGAAGACGAGAGAGGTGGGATCTGTCTCCCGGAGTTGCGGAAGGGGTTTACCCTCAATGCCTGCCTGATTGGTAAGCAGAGCTACCTTAGTCGTGCAGGGGGTGGGGATAGCATCCCTCACCGAGAACATCGTAAACGTCCCTTTGACAGGGGTGAGTTTAGTGTTTTCAGCTTCCCACTCTGTGAGAGTGCGCAACAGGGTGGATTGTGCCTGGTCCCTCGGGAAGATGACAGTCTCCTTCGGGACCTTATCCGATCTTATCCAGGCTTCCTCGGTAAGCCTGGCGTAGCCTGGGTAGGGAGGCACTAGGTCGGGTGGGAAGAACTCCAGCTCCTCCAACCTGCGAGTACCTAGTCCCTCGATGGTGAGGGTATCTTCATGCTGAGGAGCATGAAGAGCCAGGCGCCAAGGGTTTCCCTTATCAAAGGGAGGAAGGCCGGAAGCATCCGGAACAGCGTAAGATTGAGCCATGCTCGCGCCGCATAAACCCAGAGAGCAAGCTCTCCTGGTTCTGCACCTTCTCTGCCAGAGATTTCACCGTATCACCAGAAGACTTCAGGCCCGAAGCCAACTGAGAGGAGAGTTCGCTAATTCTGGCCTCCACCCTCTTATCGAACTTCTTCATAAGAAGTTCAGCGAACGCCTCAGGGTCAAAGTCAGGACGAGGGGGACTCGCCTTACTTGACCTGGATCTTGATCCCTTCCCAGAGGGGGAGCCTTGCTCAGTGACGGCACTGGGCTAGGGGCCCGTGACGACTTCGAGGAGCTCCAGGGTTAGACCTCTAGGGTCTAAAGGATTTTGTTAAGGTCTTTGTTCTCACAGATTTTACCTTGGGGACAGTAGACCTTGACCTGTCCTCAAGGTAAGAGGATTTCTCAAACCCTCTGAAGGAAGAAGCAGTAGAGGAAGGAGAGCTAAAAAGAGGATCAGAACCGTCTGCCTCACTTACCCCCTTACCTGCAACCTGGTGGTCCGGGTCAACGCTCATTGGTTCGAGGTTGATGTTGATTGCCGCAACCTCCTCCGCTACCTCTCCGCAGATGGCTTCTTCTTCTTGGGAGGGCTCCGTCATCTCACGGATCCCAGCAATCAAGGGGGCGGCTACTTCCGCCGGGACGGCCGCTGAGATCCGGGCACCGGGGTAGAGGAGATTGCAGATCCCCTCTGAAAGAACGTAGGGCTTCTCCGACGAGACGTTCCTCCCAAAACCAATGACCCAGGTCTTGAGGGTCGACAGCGAAGAGTCGCGGGAGCTGCGGCCGGACTGAAAGAAAAGAAGTGCTTACTAACAAAATCTCCAACTGCCATATATATATCAATAAAGGCCACAAAATCAAGGGAGAATAACGATTAGCGGACATGCAGCCTACCGACTCATCCAACACTCGCTCGTAAAGAGCGTAGCACACCTCACAGCCGTCTGGGTGCCAGATGATCAGGTCCCCGATGTGGACCGCGCAGCCGGAGTGTGAGCGACACACTTCATGTCCACAGGGCTGCTGGAGGACCGCCGTGCACCCAGGCTCCTGACAACGTACCATCTGTAAGTGGACAGATGATACATGAGTATGCTAATTAAGGCTCGCCGGAGTAGGGTCGCCGGAGATGAGAACCTTAATCTAAAATGACTAACGGAGCATGCAAACGGTCCGGTCAGACCCCGCCGGAGTTAATTCCGGTTATAAGGGGATGATATACAAAATACATGAGTGAAAAATGTTAAGGACCGCCGGAGTAATTCCGGTGCTAATAGTAAACCTTAACCTAGGATCATGCGTCATAAACAATATAACAGATTGCATAGATACCACCGGACACAGTCTGGTAGAGATATGGTAAAGACATAGTACGGAATGGTTAACAACCAATAAAAGGAGTACTTGCCAAAAAACAATGGTTATAATACATTGGTTATAAAACTCCGCTTCGATGTCGGGGGAATCGAGTTACACCATACTTATGGTGGAGGCGGGGGAGGCGTGGTGAGCACCGTCCGACCACACACCATACCCACCAGAGTGGTTACATGAGAAAGGGTAACGGGAGACCCGACAAACTCGGCGGAGGTAAGACCTGGCAAAAGTCAAGATAGATTCCTAGGGCCTATGGTCGATGTTCTAGTTGTATCGAACAGGGAAAAAACAAGCACAATAAATGCTAGCAGAAGAGCGGACACCGAGACGGAGACCAGTTAGGTGGATAACACTAACTGGACACCGAACGAACTCTCCACGGGGTGTCGGTCTTAAGAGAACGACGTCCCTGGGCAGGGAGAAACTCAGTCACGCGTCTGATGCTAGGGAAAGGGTAGGGAATAGCCAAGTGGTGGGAACCTACAGCGGTGGCCAGATGGGTGGGGGACACCCCTGGACGCCGATATAAACCCACGGGTGTCGGTCATGGGAGAACGACAACCAAACGCGGGGAGAATACTAGGTTACACGCCAAATGCTAAGGGGTTGCAAAGTGGTGGTAATCAATTAGCGGTGGCCAGGGAGTGGGAAAGCACCCCCTAGATACCGATAGAACTCCCCACAGGATGCCGATCAAAAGAGATCGGCGTCCCTGTCGCAGGGAGAACTAGGGAAAACCACCCAATGCAAAGGAAGGGGTAAGGAATGGTTAGGCTAGCGACACGAAAAAGGCTCAGAGCAACCCTCGACCCCAGGCTCGCTTCCCAATGACAATTTTTACACGGGTAGGAAGACAAGCCAAGGGATGGAAGGGGAGGTGGGAGGGGAGGGGGGGAGAGGGGAAGACGTGCAATGCTTGGTCGCCTCCCCCGACACCGACAGCTCGGACAGGAGTAGGCTACGAATGAGAAGACCCTCGCTATTCTAGCCTAACCTTACGAAGACCCAACAGTCCGAGTTGGTAGGCCAAACCAGGGAGAGGGTGGGAAAATCATAGGCCTAATAACACCTATCCGAACCAGACGACACAGTCAGGAGGGCCAAGAACGTGGGACTCTCCTACCCACCCATATCTCCCTCCAAGCCTCAAAACGACCTGGTCGGGGGAGTAGGGAGCAAAGAGCCCTAAGGGAGCCTAACTTGCCTAGGCTAACCTTCTGAGACTGATCAGCGGCCGGGAGGACTAGCCTAGGAGACCCAAAACAGGAACTATCTGACTAAAGTACCACTAAAAGTTAACCAAACGATGCATGAACATAACACAATTAATATATATCCGTACAGAAATATAAAATTATAAAAGGACTCATGTAGAAGAGCGGGCCAAACCACTCGTGACATATGGAACGCGGGTGGTAGATAAATGGCCGACCCTTACATTAAATCATAACAATATTAATCCAAAAATATAAATGTCATCCGTTATCGTATACATTAGAAAATATCATTAGCATAACAGTACCATCTCAGAGAATATACCCGTTCGCTGGAGGAGGAATGGGTCCAGGGAAAAAAGGGAATTATGATCACAAAGACGAGAGGGGGAAAAACCTCATAGCCTAAGATAAAGCGAGGACCCGCGCCCCACCAGGGAAAGGGTAATTCGAAATAAAAAACTCCGACAAGGAGTGAATATGTAAATAACACATATATAAAACATATTATCATACAGCAAAAGGGCAGAATCATACTGCTAAACCAAACGAAGACTGAAGGTCACGTGTGGTCAGAGAGAGAGGCGGCCGAGACCGGCATCATATTCAACCCCATAATTATCGAATTAGAGGTTAAATAAAAGGCCTCAAAACGCAAAAAACTCAAAGGGAGATGGTACTCAACTTAGATGAAGGAAATTCCTGAACGGAAGACATGCCAGCGCACAGAAAAAAGCAAAAGCAGCACACGGTCAAAAACCACAACAAAGCGCTGGCTCGTGCTAAAATGGAATACCAATATGGCGGCTGAGATGTTGGTAGTCGGGGAGCTGGTGCGGGCTTCGTAACGGCACATCGCTTTCGGGGATTTTGAGATTGGGAATCTCTACAGGGCGGAGGCCGGTGGCAGTGGCAACACTCACCCTTTCCTATATACGACTCCATTTTATGGAGTTCGCACTGGGGGTAGTAACCCCAGCATTGCATTTAGCTTTTCTCTGGTATGTTTAGCAATGAATTTACCTAGAAATATGTGCTAGATGGTTATTTCACCGGGTGACACAGGTCAAAAGCCCAGAAATAGCTTGATTTTTTTTACACAAAACAAACATACCCCCAAATGGCCAACATCATCTATTAACAAAAAAATTAGCTACATTAATTTCACAATGAGATGTATTAAGTTATATTTTGACTTAAAAACTTCATATCATATAACGAAAAATAACCTTGCCCTATATAAATAAAGTATCTAGAAGCAACGGCGAAATAATCTTACACCATAATCGATTTCCAAACTGAAATATTGATCACTGTGATTGCAATTTATAATACAAAAGCAATATAACAATATATACAATATTATTGATACAGTAAAGTAAAGCATAACATTTTAAAAGATTCATGGAAAAGATGCATATTCGTTATGTTGATGTTTGTATAATACGATATTAATATCTGAATACAGAGTACCGTATAATGTAGGCTAGGCTACCATATATGATACAATATACCATAGTGTAGGCTAGGCTAATTCTTGTTTCTTATTCAATTTCTCTTTGTATTGAATTATCATAAGTCAATCTGCATGAACCTCCAGAATTAGCTGATATTAATAATTACTATACCACATATGTATAGAGTATTCCTTATAGTGTAGGCTAGGCTACCATATATGTATACATGGTACTGAATACTGTACCCTAGTGTAGGCTAGGCTATATTCAAGAGAAGTTTTTTCCAACAAACAATGGGTGTTTTGGAACCTAACCCCATCGTAAGATAAACGGGGTTTGCACCCGAAGGGAAATGAAAACCCTATTTTTAGTCTGGGAGCCGCGAGAGCCTCATGCAGTTACGTCTGCCTTAGGCAGCGCCCCGGCTAAATCCCTTATCAGAGAACTTATAGCACAGGGTTGGCACGTATTCATTCCAGTTAATGGAAGCTTGTCACTATTGTGATAGGATATCAGGTCTCAGGGGGTCTGCAATTTTGGCCCCCTATCCGCTGCATTGATGAATCAATTAATGGCTAAACATCTCCACTGGTTACACCTTTCCATTTGCACTTCCGTGGCTCGTTCAAATGAATCGGGTCAAAACGTGACAACGCATCTACTGCGCATGCGCATGTTGCCAACCCAATGTAGGAATAGCCGCGCCTCCCTAAAAGGTTATACTCCCCGCAAATGAAGGGGTGGGCATAACCCAATATACTTAATGCTAACTGGGAGGGTCTGAGGCTCTCGCGGCTCCCAGACTAAAAATAGGGTTTTCATTTCCCTTCGGTTTCAAACCCCATTTTTTAGTCAAAGGGAGCCACGACAGCCTCATGCAGGTGTACCAGAAAACATTTTAGAGGTTTTTTGTATATTTATAAAGCCGTCAAACATCACTTGACAGGGAGGATGGACTTTTAGCCACTATCCCTAACCAAAAAAGCTTTTTTGCTTCCCTTGGGTTCAAACCAAAATCTAAAATCCTTTCCCTTTACAGCTGTAACAGCCCACCCTTTAAGCTGTCTCCGAAGAGACTGTGTATTGGTGAAGAGCAAAAGAAATAGACTATAATAGGAAAAAAAAACCTACCAGTTTTTAAAACACTCACTCACTTTAAAGGAAGAGTTCATCTTGCCAGCCAATTCACCTTCCGGGCGTCCTTATCTCTTGCCCATGACTTTGCCGAGGGATATGCACGCAGTCTGGACACCTCGTATTTGTTTAACATAGTGTTTGACAAACACTCCATGCCCAGACCACCCCGTGTACTTGGATACGTCCTCCATACTAAAGTTACCGAAAAAGGCAATTGAGGCTGCGTACTTATGGAGGTCATGTGACTTTGGATCTGATCCTGGGCATAGATCTACAATTAACTTACAAATGCTGGTTCTGAGGCTTTCTAAGCAAAGTGGGGTGCTTTTGTTTGGTACCAAAAAGAGGGGCCCTTGCGTGATATGGTTGGTGGGATCAAGGTACTTTTTCACTGTGGCCACTGGACACAGCTTCGGATTAGAGGGCAAAGAAGGGATAACTATGGGTTTCCGTCTATGAAACGGATTCTCGTTTTTAGCCAAAAAATCTCCGAATGAAAAGGTTACTTTATTCTTTCTGAAAGAACAAAACTGATCGCCTCTTTTTAGCGCATGGGTCTCCACTGATCTGGCTCCCATCGCCAGGCCCACTAAAAACAACGTTTTTTCTAACAAGAATTTCATATTATTGTCTGAACGTCTGTTCACAGCAACTAGGACTATATCTAGATCCCATGATAATTCTCATTGTTGTTGCGGAGAGCCACTGATTTCATCATCATTTCAAACACTTCTGAATGCACCTCTACTCCGAATCCATACCTTAAAGGAACCGCAAGGGCCGCCTTGTGATTTTTAATAGTGGATGAAACCAACTTTTTTACGTCAAATAAAAACACAAAGAACTCCCCCACGAAGTTATTATCGATGTTAGTTGGTTTACGGTCCCTAACAAATGAGACAAATTTGTTCCACACTGACTGATACTGTTTGGCGGATTTCCCCTTAATATTAGTGATTAAGAATTCCCTGACTTCAGGTGACCATTCCATGAAGCACAGGGATCTGAGAAAGTCCACACATGAAGGCTTTTCGTCAGAAAGGAGGAGGTATAGACAGTTATCCCTTGAACCTGCTGGGAAAGAATAGGAAGATGTAGTGGCTTGTGATGAAAAGTCAGCTTCTGTAGGGTTGGAAACCAAGGGCTGTTCGGCCACATTGGAGCAATCAATACTCCCCTCCTCTTTAACTCCTTGAGGAGTTGTACTACTTTCATTAATAAATTCATTGGGGGAAATAGATAAATGTTCCCCAGCAGGTTCCAGTCCAGCGAAAACGCGTCTCTGGCCACTGCTCGAAGGTCGTGATAGGGGGTGACAAGATTCGGTAATTTGTGATTGTCGTGTGTTGCGAACAGATCTACCTGAAGATATGGGTGATCTTGGAGGATCCCACTGAATGACCCGCTGTCCAATTCCCACTCCCTTTCCTGGGCTTTGAATCTGGAGAGGGAGTCCGCTAGGACATTCTGAGCTCCCACAAGGTGGGGTGCTGACATTGAATCTGGAGAGGGAGTCCGCTAGGACATTCTGAGCTCCCACAAGGTGGGGTGCTGACAGAGTCCATTTCTTCACCTGAGCTAATCTCATGATCCCCAGCACTATACGATTCAGTGGCTTTGACCTTGATCTCCCACGCTTCAAGCATTGTACTACCGGCTTGTTGTCTATGAATAACTGAATGTGAGATCCCCTCTTGGGTTTCAGTCCCTTGAGTGACAGGAGCACTGCCATCATTTCTTTGATATTGATATGGCAAGATTTGAGGGTTCCCGATCACTTTCCGGACACTTTGTTCTGATCTGAGTGTCCCCCCCATCCGTACTTCGACGAAGCATCCGTATGAATGGTCACTGAGACTGGTTTCGGGACTAGCCAGACTGAAGATTTCAGGGCCTGATTCGATGCCCACGGTTTGAGCATTGTCTTGCACCTCCTTTTCATCGGGACCTTGTGGTCTCTGAATGATTTGTTTGCCTTTAAAATGAGAATCCGGTTCAAATCCTTCAAAGTCGTTTTCAAGACTGGGTCTACTACTGATGTGAATAGTAGTTTGCCCTGCAGCACTTCTAGGTTCCTTCTGGAAAAACTCTTGGCTTTTCTGAACCTCTTTACCTGATCTACGATTGACCTCCTGGAGGTCTCTGGTAGGGATAGCTTTCCGCTTTCTAGACACCATTGTAGGCCTAGCCATTTGAACTTCTTTTCTGGCTTCAGCCGTGACTTTTCCCAGTTGATTAGGAACCCTAAGCCCTGCAAGGTCTGAACCACTATTCGGGACACTTCTAGACACTCTTCTATCGATTCTGCCCAGATCAGCCAGTCGTCCAGATACGCCATGACATTCACCCCCTGTAGTCTTAGTTGTTCTAAGATCACTTTGGTCAATTTCGTGAACACTCTGGGGGCTACATTGAGGCCGAATGGCACCACTTTGAATCTGTACGACTGGCGACCCAGACGGAATCCTAGACACTGGCGAAAATGAGGTTGGATTGGAATGTGCTAATATGCGTCTTTCAAGTCGATAGATGAGGTGTAGCTGTCCTTTGGCAAGGTATGTCTTATGTGATCTATCATCAGCATTTTGAATTTGGGACAGTTTATTGCTTTGTTGAGGACAGAGAGGTCCAGAATGACTCTCCTTTCCTGAGAGTCCCTCTTTGGAACACTGAAAAGCCTTCCCTGGAACCTAATAAAGTGGCATTTCTCTATTGTATCCTTTATTAGCATTTTGTTCACAAATAGGATCGACTCTTTTGTGCTGCGCTGATGAAAGTATTTGTTGCGGAAGGGACCCTTCTAATCCCAGCGCAGACCTTTCGATACCACTTGATACGCCCAAGGGGACACTTTCCAGGTTTCCTGGAACCTCTTCAGTCTGCCCCCAACCTGAAATATCTCATTGTGTTGAATTGACCTCTACCACCACCTCATCCTCCCGTTACCTTTCTTCCCTCGAAAGGATCCGCCTCTTCCACGACTGCCTCGAGCCTCCTGGAACTGCCTAAATTGGGATTGTTGAGATGGCAGTGCACTGCTGCTCTTCAAGGATGGCTGAGAGTGCGGCATAGGGAATTGTTTCTGGGAAGAGGGACCTTGTCCTGAGTCTGGCACAGAAAGAGCTGGTGCTTTAAAAGCCTTCTGATATTGTTGCTTCTTCCTGCGTTTTACACCCCTTGGGTCTGCTTCCGGGTCATATCCTAGTAACTCCTCAAATCTGATACCTCGGTGGGTAGCAATATTATTCAGCTTGGTTACTAGGTCCCTAGGGAAGACGTCACTACACATAGGGGAGGCGAAGAGGAGCTCCTTTACTGGTATAGACTTCTGGTCAGCGAATTTCAGGGCTTGACGTCTAAGTTTTAATTTGGACGCCGCCCAAGCCTCCAGAAGGTGAATGAAGATTGGGCCCATGTTCCAAATTTGTAACCTTGGAAGCACTGAATCTCTTTGTTGGTCAAAGTGGTATGCCTGAGATTCCATTAACGTCAAGGTTGAAATGCAGGACATTAATAGTTTCCTCGCCTCAAACTCCTGAACACACAGGGTGTGGGCAAGGTAAGTAGTGTCCACAAAAAAAGCATGAACGGGCATGGTTTGCTAGAAATTTGCCTTTCTTCATCACCTCTGTGAAGCCTGCTAATGGTTTGTTAGATCGTCCATGGGATCTGGCAGAACTGTTCCAAAGTCCTGGAGTTCCTTTAAAGAGAACTTTGTCCCATGGGCGGCTGACTCTACCCAGTTCTTTTCCCGAGATTTGAACAGTTTTTTGGTGATAGATGGGAACTTCTCACCAACTGGTACTTTCTAGGCAGGAAGGTTCCTAGCAAGAACCTGGGTGCCCAGAGCACTACCTCCCAGGTCCTGGCAGATATTAGAAAGGAAGCCCTTCACCTGATCCTGGGTAAAAATCATGGTTTCCTCCGGTACCATAGCCAGAGTCTTGGGTGTTTAGCATCAAAAGCGAAACTTACTACCTTTGAAGTGGACAAAAGGTTTTGCAAACTCTAACCTAGCTAGAGGGGTGCATACAATACTATCATAGAAGATGCCATCCACCGCTCTAGCTAGCCGTGATGCCACCACCCAGGGATTATACTGCTCTGGCTCGTCCTCCACTACTCTCAAATGTGGGAAATCATCTATATTAATGGGTGGATCTGACACTTGTGCTTGCTCTGGAATCTGTCCCTGAGCCCCTGTATCCAAAGATTTTGCAAGTTGTAGTTCTATCAACTTGTCCAGCTTTGATTCCATTGCAGACATCCTAGCTTCTTGTGCCGCAAACTTTCTCTTAGTAGAGGCAGTTGTGCGGACTGAAACATTATCCTCATCGACGTCCATAGGAGCCAATTTACTAGGGATGCTGCCAAGAATCGGTTGATCTATTGGGGGTCGAGGCTCAGCATCAGATAGATCCCCCTCATCATCCAGATTTTCAGATTCTCCCAAATCAACCTCATCCTCCGGTATGAAGGGGGGCATCACAGTGGATGCATTAGGATCCACCACGACATCATCAGGCGAGTTCTCATAACCCCTGACCGACTGAATTCTGGCCGTGGGGAAGAGAAAATCTCTTACACCTTTGTCTGACAAATAGCCAAGAGGACCTTTTGGGCCAATTTTGGAGAATCCTCTTACCCATGATCTTAAATGCTGTATATTAATATTTGTCATAGAGCCAGAAACAGTGTGATCGCCAGTGCGAGCCCATGACAGCCATTCAGTACATATGTCACACCCTTCCAGACTCCAGTATGGATGGTCCGTACCCTGTACACTGCAGGGAGCACACCCCCGACAAAACTCATGCTGAGTCTTGATGGAGTCTATCCGTTTCTTACAGGCGGCATTAGCGCACTTATTTGGCAAAGCCTATAAAAGGAAATAATACTATGAAACACCCCTAAAATGTTTAAGGAACTATGTTATATAAGCCATTATATCATGAGAAAAAACAAGCATATAGTTTTTATATTCTCGGATGAGGTGACATTCATTCTACTATCTATTTTTATATTCTCAAATGAGGTGACATTCATTCTACTATCTCGAATGGCTGGATTCATGCCCAGTCGACATCCCTGTTCGAGGCTCGCCTCCAATGGGCGCTAAGCACAGGGGAAAAAGGGGGTTACTCACTGGGGGAGAGCTACAACTGAAGGGCAATCTATGATCACGAACAAGGAAGTCGAATAGTATTGGGATTATGTCAGTTCTATGACAGAGCAACAGGTAAATCCATGCCATTCGAGTCGAGGGTATCATAGACCAAGAATGTGGGCTACCATGTAGGCTTAGCCTAGACTAGGGGATCTAGGTATATCCAATATAGGACATCGATCGCCCCAGACGAATAACGTTGGCAGGAATCGATACTCACGACTTCATTGGTGCATGGCAACAACCTTACAGCTAACAGAATGACATATATTTATTTGAGTTCATAACTCATTTCTATACTACACTATTCGACATAAAAGAGCAACTATTTCGAATCAATTCGACATAAAAAAGTTACTATTTCAAATCAATTCATCATGAGAAAAGCTACTACAGCCTGTATTTCAAAATAATTCGACTTGAGGTATCTGGTAACTAGACTGGGAGCCAGTGTATCATATGCAATTTTCGTTATGAAACGATTCTGAGTCGAAGGCTTCGACAGAGCTTCGATGGAACCTTCTAGAATGTTCCAGAAGCCCGCATCATTTTTCCACACTGATAATGGGACATAAATCAGAGGTTTTACACAAAAAAACTCTATCAAAATGTCCATAATATAGTTATGTCACATAAATAACACTAAAAAGAATTACCTTAAGTACCGAAAGCGGCTATCATCCGCTTCGGTAAACCTAAAAGTAGCAAAGGTTAGCCTAACTTTAGCGCTAACGTTAGCGTTCGGGCTATCGATAATTTCATAACAATCAGGTTTATATAAACTTTCCAAACATGTTTAACAGTTCACGCTAGGGTTTTTTGACATGCTGAATCTAAAGATCCTACCCTAACCTATGCTTTTCGCCTTAATTAAGGCAGAATCCTAGCGTAAATACGGGTAGCGGTATGACGCTCCCAAGCCATCATTTTGGACACGAAAAATATATGAAAATATTAGTTAAGCAGGACTAAATTTTGTGACTGCGGTAGGGCAGGTACTTATCTTATTCCCCGTTGACTGAGATGAAGACTCCATGCCAAATAAAGTTGAAATCCTTCAAATTATGACGGAAAAGATATTATCACACACCAAAAAGCGCGGCTAGAAAACCACTGGGTTGGCAACATGCACATGCGCATTAGATGCGTAGTCGCGTTTTGACCCGATTCATTCGAACTAGCCACGGAAGCGCAAATGGAAAGATGTAACCAGTGGAGATGTTTAGCCGTGAATTGATTCATCAATGCGCCGGATAGGGGTCAAAGTGCAGACTCCCCCGAGACCTGATACCCTATCACAATAGTGACAAGCTTCCGTTAACCGGAATGAATATGTGCCAACCCTGTGCTATAAGTTCTCTGATAAGGGATTTAGCCGGGGCACTGCCTAAGGCAGATGTAACTGCATGAGGCTCTCGCGGCTCCCTTTGACTAAAAATACCTGTACAGTATAAGCATTTTTAGTTTATTTTGTTTGAACTATCAAAATAGGCAGTTTTAAGTATTTTTTGAAGGGTTTTAAGTATTCGCCGATTTTAACTGTTCGTGGGGGCGTGTGGTACGCATCCACCGCGAATACTGGGGGTTTACTGTATTCTGAGCTGACCATTTTGTTGTTTCCAGTAGGAATTCTAACATTACACCTTGTTTGGGCAGCTTTTGTATCTACTCTCACTTTTCGGTTTACAGGGTGCAGTACTTTTACACTCTGGGGTATGCAAGACTGACTTAATTTCCTTTATTTCCTTTTCGGAATCATGCATCATGTTCCTTATATATTGTCGTTATGTGGCAAGGCCATCTTTGACGTTGCTCATAATTTCCGTACGGAATTGATCAAAAGATCCCTTTCAGCACTGATAGCTAGCTGTATGGGGAATAGAATTCCTTCTAGAAAGTTCTCCCATGGTTAGCTGAAATTTGTCCTTGATCCATCTGGGTTCAGTAGGGCCATTTCAGTCGCAATGTCCACTTCATATTAATTAGTAAGTATGTCACCCCCATGTAAAGATTCCTCTACTTCCTCTGCATGGTTAACCTGGGAGGTACTGGGGACTGATGTTACTGGGTTTTGGCCCAAACATAGATCTTGTTCTGAGAAAGGGTCAACTATCTGCTGCCGGAGTTCTGCCGGAAAGATATAATCTCCCCTTCCTCACCCCCCTGAACCCTAGGACCATCGAGACAGCTTAAAATGAGCTGTTTCGTCCTTAACACTTGCTGCCAGGCACACACTACAAATTTTGCACATATCTAGCGACCAAACAAATTTTTGTTTCTTTTTTTTTTACAAGGACTATGCTCATGGCAGGTGGTATGGGCCATACCCACTGGCAAAAAGCAAACTGAGCAATTTGCTACAGAACACTTGAGCTGAGGGTCCTGCATAATGGCAGCCCTGTAGTCACATAAAACAAGTTGTTATTAAAGCTAGTTAGTATTAATTGTTTTTAATGAGGGACACTTCTGTAGTTCCTCATATAGTTTCCATACTACAGGTTAATTTGATTACAAGTGTGTAGTTCTAATACATTTAATTCAATATATATGTTAACTTAAACCCTCTAAGATTTAGGTTAGTTTTCCTACCTGTGTATGGCTGTATTACTTATACTGTATACTGTTAGTCACCCTGCAATGGCTACATAAAATTTTAATTCTAACTGTCATGCCATTCAGACTAACTGCTTTGAACCAATTTGTTTAACTAACCCAAGTTACTTTTGTATATGGCTTAAGTTAATGCTTCTAGTATAAACTACGTTAGGCTAAGAATAGTGGATTTCTTAGAGGGTTCTCGCTCAACCTATTCTAGGCTTATTTAAAACTTAAGGATATAAACTATACAACAAATAACCCTCTTATAATCTGCTTTTCTGTTTTATGTGGATGAGACTAACCCTTTTTATCTGATATTTGGCCACCGCTGTTTTACGCTAATAATAGGATATTCACCTAAAAAAGGGCTCCTACTTAATCTGGTTAGGCTACTGCCTGTTCTAGGTTGATATCACCTTAAGGATATAGGCTACATAAGACCCCACTAGTATGTAGTCTTACAGATAGGCTATTGAGTCGTAAAAACTAGGTTATTTTATTGAGCCTAGGATACTGTTTATATATAATCCTACACTTACTTGTTCTTTCTTAGCCTAGTATAGGGTACTGCCTAATCCAGATTATTATAGATCATTCTTAAATGTATAAGCTATATAAAAACAAAAATTTACTAATATGTAACCTTATAGTTAGGCTACCATTTTTGTCTAACCCAGGTTGTTGTTTATATCCAATCCTAGGCTATTTGGTCTACCATATAAAACAGTAATCCGGATTATTTAATTCACACTTAAGGGTATGGGTTACATAAAATGCAATTACCTTAGTATGTAGCCTTAAAGCTAGGCTACCATCTCATCAAGCACAGATTACTATTTCATCTAGTCCTAAGTTACATGGTCTAAGCTAACAATTTAGTCCAATGATGGGATACCTTGTAAAAAAGTTATCACTTAATATAAGGTACTGCCTAGTCCCCGATTATTCATGCTTAAAAGTACAGGCTTATACTGTATACAGTAAAAGGAAAAAACTTTACTAACATGTAGCCTCATAGCTAGGCTACTGATTTATTTTACCCAGATATTGTTATTATCTGATCCTTGGGTCCCTGGTCTAAGCTAGGCCACTTAAGGATATGTAATCCTAGGTTATAAGCTAGGCCACTTAAGGATACGTAATCCTAGGTTATAGGCTACCGACAACATCCGCTATTAATCTAGTCTAAATTATTCTCACTTACTGCCTAGATTATTGTAGACATTGTATAATCTGAAAGGATTTTCTATATTAATGATAAATTGTGGAACATTTCTTTTAGTTAAAACATTTAGTTGGAATGACAAATCAAAATAGTTTGCACTTTACGAACTAGTAATCAACAATGAGCACGCGCCAACCATTGATGGCAAGAAATGCCGGGACTGTCTTTTCACACAAACTGATTGTTAATTCCAAAAGTTTATAAGTAAAATTTTAACTGGAACTTAATATCAAGAACTTACCTCACTATTTTTTATGTTTCCATGATCCTCACTAATGAAGTCGGAGAAAAATTTCAAATTTTTTCGGAGTGCTGGTAATAATAAACCTCACTGTGTTGACCAAGAAGAGTAATGCTTCTTGGTCTCCTCGTCGGTTCTGATGCTGACACTACAGCAGACTGCCCATGCGCATTAATCACTTCCTCTTCTAAACAGGTTATGACAATGGAAGAACCTGGGTACTGTGTACAGCCTCGCTATAAAGATTTGGGAAAGAGCCCCCTTATCTTTGAGTCCATTATATGCTCAATCAAGTGTTACAGTGTTTACCACTATGACACAATACCCGGCCGTGAGACCAGCTATAAGAGAATTCTTTGACGTTAGTTTGGTCACCCACGGAGCTCTGGTAGACCATGGAGGGTAACCCCTTGAGGAGGAAACAAGCGACTACACTATAAAAAATTTTATTATATCCTCACAAATACCAAGAATAACTATAAAAATCTTAATTGACAAACACCACACGCAAATGCTTGTGGTGTTACATATTGTATCTTTTGATGAGTGACTTCCTGGTTTCGTGGACTCCAAAACACACTTTCAGTGTCCAGCCCTCTGCTTTCACTTCTGTACAGTATCTTAAGTCTACACAAGACCATGGCATCAGTAGTGGCATATACAAAGGCTATGCCTTGGCGTTACCTAGACAACTAGTTCATTTTTAATGTATTCCAGGGAGGATTTGGAGAGGCTTGGAGCCTCAGGTCAACCTGGAGAAGTCAGATCTAACCCCTTCCACTAGGGCCACATACCTCAGTACATGGAATCGACACAGTTTGGGAGTTGGTGTGGCCTTCAAATGAAGAGATCTATCAATTTAACCATGTAGTATCATCACCCCATGGCCAGTCCTTGGCAAATAGTTATCAGTCATATGGTATCATCAGAGTAGTTTTTTCCTCATACATGTTTTGAACTCTGCTCTCTTCTGCTCCAACTGGTAACTTCCAGTTTATAGTATGTCCAGGTTCCTGTCTTGCACAAAGTCCTACTAGATGTTTGCAGCTGGTTGAAGGGTCATCATCTGTTGAAGGGTATCCCCTGGTTCCACTAGATAAAGCATGATTAGAGTTCATGGATGCTTTAACTTAAGGGTGGGCAGCACATATCTTGGACCTTCAGATGTGGGGTCAGTGGTCACCTCATGAACAATGGAGGTGCACCAACTTTTTCAGGTTACAAGCCATCTTCCTCCAAGCATTCATGACCAACAGCATGACTACTGTCACTTACCTGCAGAATCAAGGTAGGACATTTAGTGTTTGCTGGTAACTGACATCGTATAACCATCAAACCAAGATTTGTAAAAGGGGACTAAAAACTTAGCAGCAAATGTCTCAGTAAGAGCCATCAGATCCTCTCCTTTCAGTGGTCATTAATCTTGATGACTGCAAGGCCCTCTGGCAGGGGTCAGGGGACATCTTTGCTCAATCTGTTTGCCACATCCTTGAATGCTAGGCTTCCACTATACTTTACACCACACCAGCACCCAGCAGTTCAGGCAGTGGACACAATTTTACAAGCCTAAGACAGACTCAAAATCTACACCTTTCCTCCTTTAAGCTTCATTTGACAGGTGTGGTTAACATTTTAGACCTCACTGAACTCCTACATGACTCTGGTCACCCCTTTCTTGCTCCAGCAAGAGTTGGTTCACGAAACTCTTGGATCTTGTCACTGACAATCCCACAGTTCCCTTATTAGGAGGTGCCTCCTGAAGCCGACACATTTTTATTAGTTCCAAACCCAACCACCTTTATGAATGAAAGTTATCCTGTGGAGCTTCTGAGAGTGAGACTGTTTGGAGGATGTAGTAGCAGTGACTTCCACCAACTGCAAAACCTCTAACACTTACCTTTATCAAGAAAAGTGGGCAAGATTCACTGCTTGGTGTAACAGACGGGGTACCTATGCACCAAAAGGCTCTGTACTGGCTAGCTCACTTTGTATTTTTACAAATTGTTGAGAAGTTATCTCTGTTATCTATTAAGGACTACAAGGTTCCTCTCTTTACAGTCTTCCTTGAGTATAGTGTAAATCTAGGCAATGACTGAGATATCTCTTAGCTTGTTTGGTCACTTTGGCCAGTCAATTTAAAATCTACAGTTAAGCCTAGTTGGCATATGACTCCTTATGAATCTTTGTCTGAGGACTCCTTGTATGACTTAATGCTGAAGATGGCATTTTTGCCAGATCATGCCTCCCTGAAACATGTCAGTTAGCACCCTGCTTTGAGGGGGGGAGGTCTCCCAAATTCCAGTCATAGGTCTTCCATTGGTCTTTCTTCTGCCATGGAACTTGCTGTTAATGCTCAAACCCTTGGGAAGCTTGACTCAATTGTGTTCTCCTTCATTATTCCTGCTCACCCATCTTTAATGAGTATCACCTTGGTCCTTTTTCCAGTAAAAGCAATCATATCACACCTTGTTCAGCTCCCTCTAGCCTCTTTATTGTTGGAATTCCCCTGGTGTCAAGGAACATGGTTTCCTACTGTCTTTGCCAGGTTATTTCCAGGCATACTCACATACCTCATATGAAAACCTTCAGCAACTCAAGATATTGGCTCATAAAATCTGTCATCTACGTAGCCTTTAAATTCAACCTGGCAATATACTGATGCCAAAGTACCTTCTTGATGTTTTAACCTTTGTATAGTCAGTCACAGCTCCTTTGAAGTAAGCTATTTGGGGTCAACTGTCAGGGTGGGCAAAGTCTTAAAGGTTAGGAAGAGTCAAGTTCATTCATATCTTGTGTATCCAGCACCTATGGGAGGAGTGGCTACCCAGCCACTCCCGGAGTAAGTCTTCATTTATTGCTACAATGACCAGATGACATAGGTTGAACACATTTGCTTTAAAAATTCTATTTAGCCTAGGAGAGATGGACTTCTGATCTTATAGTCTTCCTTTCTCTCCATTTTGTCTCTTTCTACCTGTTTTTGTCCTTCTTCCTAAATACATATTTAGGCATTTTATGATTAACCCTTAAACGCCGAGCCTCTATTTACAAAAGTGTCTGTCGTATGCCGACGCGGTTTGAGAGTTAGCGCCAAAGCGGAAAGTTTTTTTCAAAAAATCACAGCACGCTTAGTTTTTAAGATTAAGAGTTCATTTTTGGCTCCTTTTTTTTTGTCATTGCCTGAAGTTTAGTATGCAACCATAAGAAATGAAAAAAACATCATTATCATATATAAATATTGGAATATATGACAGCGTGAAAAAAAATTTCATATATAATCGTAAATAAATCGCGCTGTGAGCAAAACAGTCAAAGCTAATGAGTTAATTTTTTTTTGTTGTATTGTACACTAAATTGCGATGATTTTGGTATACAGGTTGACCATCACTAATCCGGCAATCAGTAGTCCAGAACAATCAGTAATCCGGCACAAATTTCGGCTACAGAAATTTCTGTTTCAGCACTAATTTTCAAATTTCCCGGGTCGCTGCGCTAACTCGCTCGCTGGCCGCTTCGATTTGGTGGCGCAGTGTGCTGCCTCAACAAACTGGAGGTGTTTGTAAACACAGGCATGCTTTTGCTGTTCCATTTTTTACATTTATTATTGTCTTTTGTCCTACGCTATGGTACATCGTATAGGCTACATATACGGTGGCCTTGCCTACATTATACTAAACTCTATTCACATATTAACAGTATTATACAAACATCAGCATAATGAATGTGCATCTTTTTCATGGATCTTTTAAAAAGTTATGCTTTACTACATCGTATCCAATTGCGTATATTCTCATATTGCTTTTTTATTATAAATTGCGATCAATGTTTTGTTTTTGGAATCGATAACGCGGTGTTTATTTCGCCGCATTTAACTCAGTTCAGAGAGCTTTTCTTGCTTCTAGTAAGCGTATATGAATAGATACTTTTTTTATTTGGGACAAGGATATTTTTCGTTACACGAAATGTTTTTAAATCGAAATATAACTTAAATACATTTCGTTGTGAAATTAATTTAGCTATTTTTTTCGTTAATATGTGACGTTTGCGGGAATCGCGGCTGGCCATTTTGGGGGCATGTTTGTTTTGTGTAAGAAAAGGATCAAGATTCTGTTCGCTATTTTCTCTTGATTTCATCATAATACGAGCTTTACGTATTTATCTTTTATCGGCGTGAAAACAGCAGTAATTTGTATTCTTTCATGCCCAGTAGTTTTGATTAAAATACATTCTCTCCAATTTTATTTACGGTCAAGTTTCATCCATGTTGCCGATGCACGATAATCTATAGTCACTAGCAGCTTGAACATTGCTTCCTCAGCTTCAGCTACAAATTGCAGCATAAAGTTACTGCAGCAGTATATTTCCTTGCCGATCTTTTCTCCAAAGCGAATGAGACTATAGTGTAAAAAATATATCAGTCCTATTGAACTGTACTTAACGTCATTTGTAACATAACTACAGTAATTGTTTAACCGTATGATGGTTGAATTACAAGCATAACAGTTGTTATCCGGGACGATTATTAGCAAAACAACAGTTTCCTGTTCAGTTGTTTATGGCGGTACGCATTTACGCAAGAGTATAACGTTACTAACAATACTTTTATCATTCTCTTTTACCTTTTTAACTAGCAGATGGAATAAAGAGATGGAGGAAAAGAAGTTCGTCTCTCTCGCTGCCTGCGCCTGTGCAAGATCTAAAAATATTTCCTAAATATTTTCGTATCGGTATTAATTGCTAACCCCATCGTAAACTCAAAATATCGTAAGTTGAATTATCGTAACTCGAGCACTACATGTATTTGATAATTGTCTTTTCTTTATTAACCCTTAAACGCCTACTGGACGTATCATACGTCGACTAAAATTGTCTGTTGGGTGCCGAGCGGACGTACCGTACGTCGACTACAAAAAATTTCAACCTTCGGTCAACTTTGACTCGACCGAAATGGTCGAAAAACGCAATTGTAAGCTAAAACTCTTACATTCTAGTAATATTCAATCATGTACCTTCATTTTGCAACAAATTGGAAGTCTCTAGCACAATATTTCGATTTATGGTGAATTTTTGAAAAAACTTTTTCTTAAGCCCGCTGTAACTCGGCCGAAAATTTCAGAAATTCTTTCGTCATTTTGTCGTAATTTTTCACTGTTCTATATTAGCCGTTGCATAAAGTTTTATATATGAAAATGTGCGCAATTTCATGTACAATACAACAGAAAATAACTCATGGTTGTAGCTTTTATCAGTTTTGAAATATTTTCATATAAATCACGATAACTGCCAAAATTTCAACCTTCGGTCAACTTTGACTCGACCGAAATGGTAAAAAAACGCAATTGTAAGCTAAAACTCTTACATTCTAGTAATACTAATCATTTACCTTCATTTTGCAACCAATTGGAAGTCTCTAGCACAATATTTCGATTTATGGTGAATTTTTGAAAAAACATTTTCCTTACGTCCGCGCCAGAAATTCTTTCGTCACGTTGTCGTAATGTTTGCACTGTTTTATATTAGTCGTTACATAAAGTTTTATATATGGAAATGTGCGCAATTTCATGTAGAATACAACAGAAAATAACTGAGGGTTGTAGCTTTTATCAGTTTTGAAATATTTTCATATAAATCACGATAACTGCCAAAATTTCAAGCTTCGGTCAAAATTAACTCGATCGAAATGCTAAAAAAACGCAATTATAAGCTAAAACTCTTACATTCTAGTAATATTCAATCATGTACCTTCATTTTGCAACAAACTGGAAGCCTCTAGCACAATATTTCGATTTATGGTGAATTTCTGAAAAAAAAACATTTTCCTTACGTCTGCGCGCGGTAACTCGGCCAAACATCTCAGAAATTCTTTTGTCATGTTGTCGTAATGTTTGCATCGTTTTACATTAGTCGTTACATAAAGTTTTATATATGAAAAGTAAGTAAGTAAGTATAGCTTAGTTTTACCAGACCACTGAGCTGATTAAAAATGTGCGCAATTTCATGTAGAATACAACAGAAGATAGCTCATGGTTGTAGCTTTTATCAGTTTTGAAATATTTTCACATAAATCACGATAACTGCCAAAATTTCAACCTTCGGTCAACTTTAACTTGACCGAAATGGTCAAAAAACGCAATTGTAAGCTAAAACTCTTACATTGTAGTAATATTCAATCGTTTACCTTCATTTTTCAATAAATTGGAAGTCTCTAGAACAATATTTCGATTTATGGTAATTTTTGAAAAAACAGCGCGGTAACTCGGCCGAACATCTCGGAAATTCTTTCGTCTCATTGTCGTAATATTTGCACCGTTTTATATTAGTCGTTACATAAAGTTTTATATATGAAAATGTGCGCAATTTCATGTACAATACAACAGAAAATAACTCATGGTTGTAGCTTTTATCAGTTTTGAAATATTTTCATATAAATTACGATAAATAGAAAAAATTCGACTTTCGGTCAACTTTAACTCGACCGAAATGGTCGAAAACTGCAATTGTAAGCTAAAACACTTACAGCCTAGTAATATTCAATCAATTAGCTTCATTTTTCAACAAACGGGAAGTCTCTAGCACAATATTTCGATTTATGGTGAATTTTTTAAAAAAACATTTTTTTACGTCCGCTCGTTACGAATTCATGCATCATTTTGTGATAATATTTTCTCTGTGTTGCTTTGATCGTTTTACAATTTGTTATATACCAAAATCATTGCAATTTAGCGTACAAAACAACTAAAAAAAATTAACTCATTAGCTTTAACCGTTGTGCTTACAGTGCGATTTGTATACAATTATATGTTTTTTTTTTTCGCTGTCATATATTCCAATATTTATATATGATAATGATATTTTTTTTCATTTCTGATGGTTGCATACTAAACTTCAGGCAATGACAAAAAAAGGAGCCAAAAATGAACTCTTAATCTTAAAAACTAAGCGTGCAGTGATTTTTTGAAAAAAAGTTTTTTTCCGCTTCGGCGCTAACTCACCGAACGCCGCCGGCATACGGGAGACGTTTTTGTAAATAGAGGCTCGGCGTTTAAGGGTTAACCAACTTGTACTGATTTATGGGATATTTTAATTCTAGGATGAGGTGCTTAGCTACTGGGTTTCATGTATTCTAGTCTAATAAATGGTTAATCTGGCAAAATGGCTAATCCGGCACCCTCTAGGTCCCAATGATGCCGGATTAGTGATGGTCAACCTGTATAACAAATTGTAAAACGATCAAAGCAACAAAGAGAAAATATTATCACAAAAAATGATGCATGAATTCGTAACGGAAGGACATAAAAAAAAGTTTTTTAAAAAATTCACCATAAATCAAAATATTGTGCTAGAGACTTCTCGTTTGTTGCAAAATGAAGGTAAATAATTGAATATTACTAGAATGTAAGAGTTTTAGCTTACAATTGCATTTTTCGACCATTTCGGTCGAGTCAAAGTTGACTGAAGGTTGAAATTTTGGCACTTACTGTGATTTATATGAAAATATATCAAAACTGATAAAAGCTACAACCATGAGTTATTTTTTGTTGTATTTTACATGAAATTGCGCACATTTTCATATATAAAACTTTATGTAACGGCTAATAGAAAACAGTGCAAAAATTACGACAAAGTGACTAAAGAATTTCTGAGATTATAAGAGCCTGACACTGTCTCTTCCAACCACGTGTGTGTTCATGTGTTTATTGTCCATCGGAGTGGCGAGACATTTGGCGTCTTCACAAACAGAAACATACACACAGTTTGATACAGAAGATTCATTAGAACATTATGAGTACATGATTAGAATGCTTGCATGGCAATGCAAGTAGTGGTGATTGTACATACATCAAGACAACAATGGTTAGGGAGAAACAGACGGAAATATTGTATGGTTGAAATTGCGTTCCTTTAGAGAAAGAAAACGAGATGCTCTTGTTGTCTTGTCCACTCCAATGGACGACGAACACACGAACACACAAACACACACGTGTTTGGAAGAGACAGCGTCAGGCTCTTACAAGATTTTCAGCCGAGTTAGCACGGATGTAAGGAAAAAGTTTTTTTCAAAAATTCACCATAAATCGAAATATTGTGCTAGAGACTTCTCATTTGTTGCAAAATGAAGGTAAATGACTGAATATTACTAGAATGTAAGAGTTTTAGCTTACAATTGCATTTTTTTACCATTTTGGTCGAGTCAAATTTGACTGAAGGTTGAAATTTTGGCACATCGTGATTTATATGAAAATATGTCAAAATTGATAAAAGATA
The DNA here is from genome assembly GCF_040412425.1 of Macrobrachium rosenbergii. Classification (NCBI taxonomy): domain Eukaryota; kingdom Metazoa; phylum Arthropoda; class Malacostraca; order Decapoda; family Palaemonidae; genus Macrobrachium; species Macrobrachium rosenbergii. Next base: position 49,911,246 of record NC_089796.1, read on the forward strand.
CAACCATGAGTTATTTTTTGTTGTATTGTACATGAAATTGCACACATTTTCATATATAAAACTTCATGTAACGGCTAATAGAAAACAGTGCAAAAATTACGACAAAGTGACTAAAGAATTTCGGAGATTTTCAGCAGAGTTAGCGCGGACGTAAGGAAAAATTTTTTTTCAAAAATTCACCATAAATCGAAATATTGTGCTAGAGACTTCTCGTTTGTTGCAAAATTAAGATTAATGATTGAATATTACTAGAATGTAAGAGTTTTAGCTTACAATTGCATTTTTCGACCATTTCGGTTGAGTCAAAGTTGACCAAAGGTTGAAATTTTGGCACTTATTGTGATTTATATGAAAATATGTCAAAATTGATAAAAGCTACAACCATGAGTTATTTTTTGTTTTATTCTACATGAAATTGCACACATTTTCATATATAAAACTTTATGTAACGGCCAATATAAAATGGTGCAAAAATTACAACAAAGTGACTAAAGAAATTCTGAGATTTTCAGCAGAGTTAGCGCGCGTGGACGTAAGGAAAAAGTTTTTTTTTTAAATTCACCATAAATCGAAATATTGTGCTAGAGACTTCTCGTTTGCTGTATAATGAAGGTAAATAATTGAATATTACTAGAATGTAAGAGTTTTAGCTTACAACTGCACTTTTCGACCATTTCGGTCGAGTCAAAGTTGACCGAAGGTTGAAATTGTGGCACTTACTGTGATTTATATGAAAATATTTCAAAACTGATAAAAGCTACAACCATGAGTTATTTTTTGTTGTATTCTACATGAAACTGCGCACATTTTCATACATAACACTTTATGTAACGGCTAATAGAAAACAGTGCAAAAATTACGACAATGTGACTAAAGAATTTCTGAGATTGTAAGAGCCTGACACTGTCTCTTCCAACCACGTATATGTTCGTGTGTTCATCGTCCATCGGAGTGGCAAGACATTTGGCGTCTTCACAAACATAAAACATACACACAGTTTGATACAGAAGATTCATTAGAACATTATGAGTACACGATTAGAATGCTTGCATGGCAATGCAAGTAGTGATGATTGTACATACATCAAGACAACAATGGATAGGGAGAAACAGATGGAAATATTGTATGGTTGAAATTGCGTTCCTTTAGAGAAAGAAAACGAGATGCTCTTGTTGTCTTGTCCACTCCGATGGACGACGAACACACACGTGTTTGGAAGAGACGGCGTCAGGCTCTTACAAGATTTTCAGCAGAGTTAGCAAGGATGTAAGGAAAAGGTTTTTTCAAAAATTCACCATAAATCGAAATATTGTGCTAGAGACTTCTCATTTGTTGCAAAATGAAGGTAAATGACTGAATATTACTAGAATGTAAGAGTTTTAGCTTACAATTGCATTTTTTTACCATTTCGGTCGAGTCAAATTTGACCGAAGGTTGAAATTTTGGCACATCGTGATTTATATGAAAATATGTCAAAATTGATAAAAGCTACAACCATGAGTTATTTTTTGTTGTATTCTACATGAAATTGCACACATTTTCATATATAAAACTTTATGTAACGGCTAATAGAAAACAGTGCAAAAATTACGACAAAGTGACTAAAGAATTTCTGAGATTTTCAGCAGAGTTAGCGAGAATGTAAGGAAAAAGTTTTTTCAAAAATTCACCATAAATCGAAATATTGTGCTAGAGATTTCTGGTTTGTTGCAAAATGAAGGTAAATTATTGAATATTATTAGAATGTACGAGTTTTAGCTTACAATTGCATTTTTCGACCATTTCGGTCGAGTCAAAGTTGACCGAAGGTTGAAATTTTGGCACTTATCATGATTTATATGAAAATATGTCAAAATTGATAAAAGCTACAACCATGAGTTAGTTATTTTTTGTTGTATTCTACATGAAATTGTGCACATTTTCATATATAAAACTTTATGTAAAGGCTAATAGAAAACGGTGCAAAAATTACAACAAAGTGACTAAAGAATTTCTGAGACTTTCAGCAGAGTTAGCTGATGCTTTCTTTTGGGATAAGAAAGAAATTCGCGCATGTGCTGCTGGGTCACGCTTGTATACAAAACAACAGCGTGATCCGTGAACTCCCAGCATCCCTCAAGGCGCGTGATTTAAAATTTTTCGCAAACAAGGTCTATAAGTATTTTTCCGCGAATATTTAAAAAAACTTTTTGTAGGCGACGTATTTTACGTCCACTCGCCACCCAACAGACAACTTTTGTCAACGTAAAATACGCCCAGTCAGCGTTAAAGGGTTAAAGGCAATGTTTCTACATTCAAAGCAGGTATTTAATTAATCATTCTCCAAAGTGCTCTCCATTATTCCCTGCACTGTTTGATCTAGAGAAGTGCGTGAAAGAATGAATAACAGGAATGGAAATAATGGAAGCTCCATATGTACATGAAGAGATAGAAGTCTCACACCTATTGGGACGAGTACTCTGAGATGTGAGGCTGAAGATAGGTGGAGATTTGGGGAACTGAAAAATAAGAAAGGCACAAGTGGTGGAATTTCAAAGAGGACTTTTACACTGGACGGAGCTCAAGGTCTGTGCAAGCCTTGGCCTCTGACAAGGAAACTTCATGCTCCTCGTATGTGGTCTGGGCATGAACAGTGGGTTCCTTTTCCTTCATAATCATGACAAGTTGGTGTTACTGCAGAGCAGTTGTACTGAGGTAGGTATTTTATGATTATTGGGTCTGTATTGGAAACATGTTTTATGCTATAAAACATATTTTTTCCTTAAGTATAGTTCTTTGCAATCACCCTCAAAGAGTATTACAGTATAATATGACAAATACTTCTTATATGACACTACTACAAATAACCAGTCAGCACATGTTAAGTGATGAGCTCAATACAAATTATAAGATTTTTTAGATTATTTGGATACTGTATTAAGAATGTAAGAATGGTGCATTACTTACTGTTTCTTTGAAATATTTATAAACTTCATCACTGAACTGCTTCAACAAATAATCAGGTTCAGAATGGTGAATGCATTTCACAAGAGGCTCTGAACAATCCTGAATAGCTGCCATCATGAACTGCAAGAGAATAAGAGTAACACAAGGTAATGCCTGTCATATAAGAAAACATCCAGCAATTAACAAATGGGTAGCAAATTACTAAAAACAATGTAAATCATGTACACTCCCTGTTATACAGTTCTCCTACATAAATTTCTTTAAAAGTGAGTTAAAAAAAAGGGGGGGCAGAATTATACAAATTTACTAATAAAGGCTATAGTATAGGTACCAGAACTGTATGGTATATGAATTTAAAGGCATTATTTTTCCAGACACTGATTGAATTAAAAAGAAGTTGAAAATAATAAGAAAACACTGGCCTTCAACAGAATTCAGTCCCTGGGTGAAGTAGTTTATAAAGAGAGAATATGCAGCCATTCAATGTCAAAAAATTCATCAAACCAACAAGGGTTAATAAAAGACACTGGGTAAAAGAACCTAAGAGAACAAACAAAGCAGTACATGCATAATCAGTGGTGAGCCTTGCATGGCCCACAGTAGTGAAAAAGATTCTTAGCAACATTCCTTTGATGCCACATGCACACTTCTTATTGCTTTTTAATTTTCATCCATTTCCTTTAGTCTCTTCTCACCTAGTCATCTGATTTCTTTGACCTAACTTGGCTGGCAACATTTTCATGACTGAAAATGAAATGCATTGGATAAGGCTTGTACGTCTTGAAATTTCACCCAGTGGACATATTACAAGAATTCATAATGATAATCAATAGGTTTTGACGTAGGAAAAACCTATTTTTGGTAGTCGCTGTTGAGTCCTCAAGGAGTTACCTTCCATGGTCTGCCAGAGCTCCATGGTGACCAAACTAATATCAAAGAATTCTCTTCTAGTTGGTCTTTTGGCCAGGTATTGTGTCGTAATGATTAACATTATAAGACTGGAACAAGGGAAGGACGATATTTTTTCCTCCATTGTCTCAGATTTCAAAGGTTTTGAGCAAACTTCTAACCTTCAGAGGAATAGTGTACTTAATACCCCCAGATTGGCCAAACAGGCATTGGTTCATATTACCTCAACAACGAACAGAAAGATCAATTCCACTCGTCCGCTGTTCTGTCCCAGACAGGAGGGAAATTCTCTCCTTTCTAAGCCGAGACCCTCGCGTATAGAATTTTTAAAAATATCTACAGTATCGTGATACTTACTCACTCAACATTGCTAGGTACCTAGTGCAAAAATTACGGACTTCTATCCAGCATTACCAGTCCATATGGAAGATATGGTTAGATTATATCCATACTGAGAGCCCAGTTGAGATTTCTATAGAAACTTTATTTTTCTTATATACCCTTTTGAAGACAAATACCTTGTGGTTACAACAGTCATGGCATACAAGCCTGCATTAATGGAACCCTTGCTTTATGGATTCAGGATTGACTCCAGTATAGAAGTTGTCACTTCCCTTCTGCGGTCTTTTGCTCTACAAAGGCCCACTCCCGAAAGGCTTCCAATTTCTTGGTCCCTGAACAAGGTGCTTGACTTCTATCAACCCCTCAATTCAGTGGACCCAATACAACCACAACGCACAGGCTACAAAAGGTGATCTTCTTGATTGCATTAGCATCAGGAGCTCGTACAGTATTAGTGAACTGGGCTCTCTCAGATGGGGACGATGCATCACGCAAATACCTGACCATCAATTATTATTGTCCCCTGGCCCATCATTCCTGGCCAAGAATATGGATCCTTTCAAAAGGAAATCCATTCTTATAAGAAAATTCAATTTAGCAGACAAGACATTATGCCCAGTTCAAGCACTTAAGGTTTACCTAGAAGTCACGGCAAACACCCCAGAAGGTCCTATTTTCCTACACCCTAACACAAACTAACCACTCTCCCTACAAAGACTGAGAATGATTGTAGTGTTTTCTCATTAAAAAGGGAAATCCACACTCCTTCCATAGGTCACATGATGTTAGGAAAGTATGTCTTTGGCCTTCTTCAGAAATGTCTCTTTCAAAGAAGTCTCCAAATGTATAGGGTGGTCACCAGTTAAATCATTGTCACATGTTTGAACAAATATGACTACACTGTGTATCAGTAGGTGGCATAGTTAGTCTTAACCCCTAGGTGCTGTGGCAGAAAACCAGGGGTCATACTGACGGTGAGTATGCTAACTATCGCTGGGAGATGGCTGATAGTACTACAACAAAACCCAGTATGCTTAGGTAAGCCACTGTAGAACTACATCCTAAAATGTAAGTTCGTACATAGTTTCTTGTTCCTTGGTATCAAAACCTGAAAAGTATTTGGAATAAAGAATGGGACTTGAAATCTGTTGCTTGACCTTGGACCGGAAATGTTATTTCCTTTGGGGTGTTGGGATTAAAAAGAGAGCTTAAGCTTTTTTCGTCACCTGTCAATTTCTTTTGTAAAGCTCCTTGAGGACGAAACAGCGACTACACTGTCAAAAAACAGGTTTTGACGTAGGAAAAACCTATTTTTGGTAGTCGCTGTTGAGTCGTCAGTCGTCTATGGCCTTCACAGTGACAATGGTTCTGTTTGCTGTCCCGAGAAAGAAACAAGTACAAGCACCACAGCACAAAAAAAATTCCTAGCATTTTTCGGGCAAAAAACTGCACCAGTAGCATACGTATGCATTCAGAAGGTATTGTTCACAAAACAAAAATAATAGTGCAAGGGAACAACAGCACAGAGTAAAAACAGAATATAATAGACATTTGCTGTGTATTATGGCCAACAGAACAATGGGTAGCGTCAGCTGGGTGAGAACAGGCATCCCCTCACCCCATCCCCACCTGGGCATCACCTTTGTGAGTACATGGCCAGTCTGCATGCATGGGAAGATACTCCTTGTATGAAAGGCAGAGCTTTTGTATCCCAATAGGAACAAATATTGAATATTCCTTCAACTATTCACTCCCTTTTCCCACTTGAGGAGCTCAGTTTGTCAAAAAGGGACAGAAGACCATTATAGCTTTCTTCCTTTCAAGAAAATGACCTGTTTAAATGAGAAATTTAGGTATATCATCAATGACAGAAAGTCATAAAAATTCCCAAGTACATGACACAAAGTTGGATCCCTTTCAAAAATACCATCTGTATTTTTAAATACAGTATATATTAAAAAAAACACTACTTACATGAATATGATGCACATGATCTAAGTTCTGAATGAAGTTTTCAAAGTAGGTGGGCAAAATTACCCGATGGTGATAGAGTAATGAACAATTCGTAGCATCTTTCACACGGGTCTGAACTTCACAGGCTAAGTCCAAGCGCCTCAAAAGAATAAGCAATGTTGAAATATCTTCTTCCTGAAAACAATAAAGAATAAGTAATGTTGAAATATCTTCTCCCTGAAAATAACAATAATGTAGCATCAAATAATATAGCCTAGACACATGAAAAATTAGCTCTTTTATCTGCAACCTTCCTCGATTATTATTATTATTAAAGTAGTTTAACCAGACCACTAAGCTGACTTTCAGCTCTCATAGGGCTGGCCCAAAGGATCTGATTAAAATACTAGGTCCAGGCCTGAAGTCAAGCGCTAGGACCCAATAGATCATTCCGTATAATGATGAATGAATTAAGATGAAATTAAAAACTGCACAGGGGCATATCCTCTCATACTGAAACACATACATACAATAAATACATTTACTCAGATTTCCTTACATACATATTAAAATGGTATATTAAAATTCAGAATATAAATTAAGCAAAATTTAAAAATTTTTCCCTTTTTTTTAAATTCAACAAATGTTAAAAGGGTTTTCGTGCTTTTATTATTTACTCATTTTTATACTTTATTAATTAAATTACAGTTCTTCAAGAACATCAAAATTGGAATGACTGAAAACATAAAAGATTCTGACAAAATTTCTTTCATTGATTTATTTCTAAAAGTAGACATTCGTTGTTGGTCATACTTTGGACATTCACATAACACATGTCTGACTGTTATTATTACTCTGCAATCTGAGCACTCAGGAGCTGGGCCATGTGGGTTGGTCATTAAGTGCCCATGCGTCAGACGAGTATGGCCTATTCTGAGACATGTTAAAATTACTTGTGCGTGTCTCTCTCCCTGATATGATGAACTCCAGTTTTTAACATTAAGTTTTATTTCTTTCAATTTATTACTTTCAGGTTCTTCATCCCATATATATTGCCATTTATTTATGATAACCATTTTTATATGTTACATAATCAGTAAAAGGGATATTCACATTTGATCTTGCCATGTGAGTTGCTGCTTTAGCTGCTTTGTCTGCATCTTCATTTCCTTTGATTCCTACATGGGCAGGGATCCAACATATTTCTACATTTTTTCCATTATTATATAATTTATGGAGATATAATTTAGTTTGTTGTAGGGGAGAGCGGTGATGGTTCGGACATTTTTTTATTTCTCTCTAGAAGTCAGAGTTTAAGGAGCAGTGATATCCTTGGCATGTCAATGTGTAGCCTCATCATCCTACATTTACCAGTAAATGTAGCAAGTCGTATACTTTACTATACTTGAAGCTATTTATCTTCAAATACAAGTTTCCAAAATGTCCGAATCATCCCTACCCAAGGTGATGATTCGGACAAGAGCATGGGATGATTCGGACAATTATTATAATTGACATTTACCTTCAAGTCAGATGATAAATGAAACAGAAATACCATACGAAGTGTTTTATTGAAATAATCATAATCAACTTAAAAGATTATTCTCTCCCTTAGTGAATGGCAGACAGAAAATCTATGATGTTTGCTGAGAATAAATGTTATAGTTGTCTTAAAGAATATTGTAACCTTCAAAACAAACACTAAACTTGAAATATCCTTGCCACCAAATTCTTAACTGACCAAAATCTACTTGAAATTATTCTCTCCATGAGTAAAAACCAAACATAAATCGTAACTCAAATACTTGAAATTTGTTGTGCCTAAATGTTAAAGTTGGCCTAACGAATATTGTATCCTGCAAAAGAAAAGCAAAATTTGAAATACCCCTGCTTTCTTTTAATACTCTGCTGAACTGGGTTTGGAAGCACTCCAGTTACTGCCTCTTTACCAATAGCTGCTTCATCCTCAATTTCTGGAAATTTAAAACTATTAGCAGCAAATTTCTGTGGTGTTCTTAAACAAGAAACCTGGAATTCATCACCCTCGTCTAAATTGCTGATTAATTTGCCTACATAATAGACTTTGCTACCTTTTACTGGATCTATCCCAACAAGAACAAAATCTCCCTCCTCTGGGACTTTATCAATAAAACCCACTTCTTTTTCTTCTATCTCCTCTGAGGTGTCAGAAGAATTATTGTTAAGATTGGCTGTCAAGAGATCTTCAAGATGATGAAGGTCTTCATCACTGGTCTGGGCCTCTGTATCTTAACTTTTTTGTATTTTTCTTGCTTTTTAATGTTCTTGAGGTATTTCATGTGAGGTTGTTGTGCTTTTAGGCGGTGTAGTTGGCTTTGGCCTATCAGTCACAAAAGCCCTGGCAAAGTGACTTTCTTGAAAAACATCAGTGTAATATAGGTGAATGCCAATGGAATGGAATCCAGATTTGATATTCACATTTTAATTTGTAATTTGGGGGTTCTATGATGGGTTTATGAAGTGCTTTATAAGGTAAAGGTAATGAGGGGTTAATGAATGCATATACACAAAATATAACTTAAATAATGTTAGTGAAAATCTTTTGTTTCTTTGTTGGAATTCATAATTAGTAAAGGTTTCCTAGGAGGGATGATTCGGACACGTCCGAATCATCCCAACCCTAGAATGTCCGAATCATCCCCCACATGTCATAACCATTTGATGACACCCTCAACTTCAAACCCTTGCAGATTACAGGCGGGTAATAGCTACAACATCTTCGTCATATAGTACAAATTCACACCCAAAACTCATAATCGGCTCCCTTATCATATTCACTACACCAAAGCTTATGATTCAAACGCAAAAAATTACATAGGAAATGAGAAAAACCACAAAAATTACCCTCAATCCTAAAGTAAACGACCCTTCGCAACCAAAGTCCATGTGTCAATGGCGAACAAACTCTCGTGATTTCACGTGATTTCTCAGAGCTGAGGGCCCCTTACATTTTCCAGGAAATGTACTGTCCGGACCATCCCACTGTCCGAATCATCACCGCTCTCCCCTACTATATTATTTTTTTATTTGTAACTTTGAATGGCTTCTATAGCACTTCTTGAGTCACTGAAAATCACAAAATTATTGAATGATGATTCTTTAATTATTTTTATAGATGATGCAATTCCATACAATTCTGCTGTAAATACCAAAGCATTATTAGGAAGAGAAAACTGATAAGTTTTTTCTTGGGACACTGCAGCATATCCTATTCCATGTTCTGATTTAGATCCGCCTGTATATATTGTGTAATGTGGACCTTTTTGGCTTATGTGTTCTATTGTATGTTGTCTATGGTGTTCTGGTGTATATGAATTACTTTTTGATAAATACTTGAGGTGTGTGCAAATTCTAATTTTATTCATTGTCCAGGGAGGAGGTGATTTTGCTATTAAAGGCACTTGTATATTTATATTCAGCGACTCAAACAATCTTCTAGCTCTAATTGGGAAAGGTGGTGGATGGTTATCTATAAATACATCTCTTAATTCAAATAATTTTTTGGTTGGAGAATCACTTATCTGAATTCTTAAAGCACTTTTCATTGTTACTAGTTCTCTATGGAGAGACAAAGGCAGTTCACCACATTCAACTTGTAACGATGATTTTGGTGATGATCTAAAGGCTCCTGAGCATATTCTAAGGCCTTCAATATGAACAGGGTCTAACATTTTCAGCACTGCGTCAGATGCTGAGCCATATACTTCGCTTTCATAATCAATGATGGACAGAACTGTTGCTTTATATAGTACAGTAAGGGTATGTCTATCGGCTCCCAAAGTAGTGTTTGATAGTTTTCTAATTAGACTTAATGCTCTTTTACTTTTAGATTTTGCTTATGTAATGTGGGCTCTCCAGTTCAAGTGAGTATCAAATACTAATCCCAAAAATTTAGCTGTTTGGCAAATTGGTATACTATGGTTTCTGATTTTTAAATCTATTTCTTCACCTTTTTTCCTCTTTTTATTTTTATAGAACATGATTGCTTGAGTTTTATCTATGGAAAATTTAAAGCCTACAGATGAGGCCCATTCATCTATTTTTACTATGCTTTTATTAACAATTCATTCTGCATGTTTTATTCGGGATGCTGAATAATATATGGCAAAATCATCCATGTATAGTTACTTTTAATGCCAATGGGTAGATTTTTACTGATATCATTAATTGCTAAAGTAAACAGTGTGCCACTAAGGACGCTTCCTTGTGGAACACCATTTTCAAGTGGAAATGTTCTAGACAGATCATCATCAATTCTCACCTGAAAACTGCCATTTGTCAAAAAGTTCTGTATAAACCTAGGTAAGTGTTTTGTAAAGTTTTTAATATAGCATACCTCCATGTAGTATCGTATGCTTTTTCAGTGTCAAAAAAGACAGCTACAGTAATTTGTTTTCGTTCAAAACCTCTACGTATATGGTCTTCTAAGTTACAGAGAGAATCCAATGTAGATCTGTTACACTGTGAACCAAACTTAGTGGGAGTCAAAATTTTATTTTCTCGAATGTGTCATGTTAGTCGAGCATTTACCTTTTTGCAGCTTATTAAAGAAATTGGTCTGTAACTATTTACATTACTGGGATCCTTTCCAGGTTTGGGGATAGGAATTATTATAGCTTTACGCCATCCATCTGGAAATAAATTTCGAAGCCATAAACGATTACGCCATCCATCTGGAAATAAATTTCGAAGCCATAAATGATTATAAAACTCTAATAAGTATGACTTTGCCAAAGTTGCTAAATGGCAGATCATCTCAAAACAAATAGCCAACTCCAGGAGCAGATTTATTGCTGTTCCAGAGAGCATATTTCAACTCTGACATACTAAATTTTCTATTATAATATATATCTTCTATTGTTTCAAAATTTATTGCTATTAATTCTATTTTATTTTTTTTTTGTGCAGAAGTGTTCATCTAAATTCTTATCACTACTTACATTTGCTAAATTTTCTCCCATTATATTACTTATTTCTTTAACATGGGTACCATTTATTTTCCCGAATTTTTCCCATATTTTTTGTATGGGAGTATTATTAGAGAGATCTGATGTGTATTTCCTCCATGAAAAGATTCTTCCTTGAATTACTTCTTTTTTAAATTTTGCAGATATTTTGTTGTATACAGGTTTTAATGTATCAATTTCTAGTAATAATACAGTCATTTTTTGTAAAGTTCTTTCTAATATCAGTAATTTTTTATTAATTTTATTGAACTTTCTATTCAAATTATCTAATCATCTCCCTATTGAGTGTTTTATATTTATTAATTCTGTTAACTCATCAGACCACTTGGGAACTTTGTGTTTTGTTGGATGGGGTTTTGAATTTGGTATTGCTCTACCAGCAGCATTTTTAATGAAATCAACAAGAAATTTATTAGTTTATTATGGTCTTTTAAATATTCAAATGGTGGGATATTTTCAAATGGTGGGATATTTCTAGTGTGCATTTCATATCGCTCCCAATCTGCTTTATAAATGTTATAGTGAGGGACATGTTTTGCAGGATTATTTTGCAATCAGGAAATTAATATTGGGAAATGATCACTGGTGTGCAAGTCATCAATTGTATTCCAATCAATCAATCCAATCTGTCAACTATACTTATTGTACATAAAGTTAAGTCTACTGAGGAAAATGTTCCATGTGCTTTTGAAAAATATGTGCTAACTTCGTCATCATTTATACAGCACATGTTGTTTGAATCCATGAACTCTTCTATTTTACTTCCTGCTCTATTTGAGTCTGTACAATTACAGTCCCACACTGGGTTGTGGGCATTAAAATCACCTACTATTAACGTAGGTTCCTTGGCATTATTAAGTAATTCTTTAAGTTTGTCAAAGTCATAATTTTTACTGGGTTGGTTGTATAAATTATAAATTACATAATTATAATTTTTTATTCGTATTCTAATACTCGATATCTGCAGATCAGTAAAGTTTACAGGTACATTGTCATAACATACTTTGTTATGTACATATATTGCAGTACCTAAATTTCCTTCTTCCTCTCTGGATGAAGATGCTAAGGTATTTTACCTATTGTTGATATTGTTTTGTTGACATGTTGTAAACATAATATCATAGGTTCGTATTCTTTTAGTAATAGTTGCACTTGTCCTAGGTGTAATCTGGTCTGCAGACCATTTACGTTCCATTGTATAATATAGCTATTGAAAATATTTTATTATAGCGGTTGAGTTTTACTCTCTTTTTTGTATTATCAATTTGGATTTTTTTCTAATAATTTACTTATGACATTCATTGGTTTTTCTTTATAATATACTAAGTGCTCGACACACATGCAACCTTTTTCATGGGTACTCAATTCTGTGGCTTCTTTTTTCTATATTTCATAAAGTTTCTTATAATGTTTGTTAAACCATCTTTGTTATATTTTTGTTATTGTTGCACAATGCAATGAAACAATCATTACATCATAAAGAGTTGTCACGTATATTTCTTTCTTTATTTGTTCTTGTTGTACCAATTATTGGTGGCGGAGTAATCCCTTCTCCTTTGACATATTCATTATTGTCTAAGGTCTTCCACTTCTTTGGTATTTTGGATATCTGCATCCATTGGTTTTACTATTATTTTAGGAGATAATGGTATATTCTTAACTTGTTTTTGTTTTTGTTCTTTCTTCATATCTTTTATCTTTGATGTGACCAATGTTTCTCTAGCAATTGTTGGTTTCTTTGATTTGGGTGATGTTCTTTCCAATGGCCCTTTTTTATCTTCAATTTCCAGTCTATCAGGTCCCTCCTCTATTACTTCCGTAGTAGCCTCCTCCTGTGTTCCTATTTGCATTAATATTTCAAATGAATTTGATAAAATGTTATCCATATCATTTGTACCTGTTTCTTTATTCTTTACCATTGTAATTTTTTTCCTTGGGCATTAATTTCTTCTTGTGATTTACTTTTCTGTGCTTCATTACTTCTATTTCTATGTATTTTTGTTTCCTTATTGGTTCCTGTTATTGAAGAATATGTATGTTTCTTAGATGGATCTTGCATTCCTCTGACTTTTAATTCCAACTTAGCCTCTTTGATAGACATCCCTGTTCGTTCTTGTAATATTTTCAATTCTGTATTGTATATGTAGTACACACACTCCTTGGACCTTGCATGATGATCCTGTCCACAGTTTACACGTTTTGGCTCATTACATTTCCATTGTGTGGCATGTTCGTCAGATCCACAATAAGCACATTCAGTTTTTCTTCGTGTGTCCATATTTACTAGAATTGTAGTGGCTTGGGAACATAAGGTCTCAGTTCTCTATTTTGGCCCAAAATTTTTATTTTTTGAGGTAAATCTTGACCCTCAAATTTTATTTTTGCAATCCTAATACTTTGTTATTCTGTTTACTTGGTATGATATATACCTCACAATCTTGGACTTTGGTATAACTCATTTTAAGAGAGTCCAACAGCATATTTTTATCAACCGGCTCGTCATTATTTTCAGGAAGTACAATAGTACCCTGGATGCTATTCATAGTATCATGCTTATTTACTTGTACATTTACATTGTCAATACTTTTTATTGAAAGATAGTCTTCAGACTGGTTTTTTGTTGTGGTTTCTATAAGCCACGTCCTAACATTTCTGTCATTGAGTGTCTTTTTAATAAGAAATTTTCCAACTTTAGGGCTGAGATTTGATGTTCTGTTTCCATGGTTAGAAACCTTGACCAACTTTCACTCCCAAAGAGGGAGTCAAAGTGAGTCAAAGTTGGGCCAAGACGATATTTACTTCTTTTTGATTTGTTGTGCACTGGAGCATAAGGTTCCAGTGTGATTACATTTGGATTCTTTTTTGTTTTTTCCAAAGAAAGGTTGTTACAGGAGGTTCCAGCGGTCGTCATCTGTGTCGAGTCACTACCATCAAAGGGCCCAGGGGTACTCGAATCTTTATTTTCACTTGTCATAAAGATTTGCGGGAGGAAAAAAAAAAATAACCTGAAAACCTTAAAAAGATATCAGCTTTTCAAGGAGTTTTAGTCTTCCACCAATGGCACAAGTGAAAACTGACTCCCAAATGTCCACTCCCTACCCTACCTCAAAGGGGATGGCACAACATGATTAGAGTGGCCCGAGTGTAAGCCAAACCAGCTTGCTAGGACTGAGAGTATTACAAGAACCAGACCCCCCTGGGATCCGTGGTCCAGCCCTAACAAATAGTTCCGCCTTTGAGCTACCAATCTGGTAACTTTTGGGTCGGAACATTATCGGGTAGTTGATGGTCCTACCACAGTTCTCACTATTTAGCTTCAGATATAAACTCATTCCCAGCTATGATATCTTTTCCTATTTATCAGGTCCAATAAATTTTATTAAAAGTGGAAAATTCCACAAATTTAATCCAAAATAATATATGATGGTATATGAGACTCTTGGACTCGAACCCAGAAACAAATTCCTGGGGTTCAAGAGTCCCCTCAACCATGTCAAGGTGGTCTCATGTCGAGGGGGCGACCTTCCTCGAGGATCCAGTACCTGATCAGGAGACTCACTTCACTCAAATAGTATTTTCCTCATAAAATTCATTACTTACAATTATTAGTTTCTGTGGTCTCAGAATCTTCACTCCATCTTCAAAAGATAGGAAAAAATGTCAGTCAGCATTTTACATACATATATATATGAACTGGGCATAATAAATTGATTTTCTTATATATATATATATATATATTCTTGGCCAGGAATGATATATAATATATATATATATATATATATATATATATATATATATATATATATATATATATATATGTGTGTGTATGTATGTATGTGTGTATGTATATATGTACGTATGTATATATATATATAGACATATTTATATATATATATACACACATATATATGTATATATATATTTAAAGGACACATATATGCATTTCATAGCTTCAATGCTTTAAGATGTTATCGTGGAAAGTTCAAAGTGCAGATGGTACTGATGGAAGTTGTCAGTTGCAAAATCTTTGTATTCAGCAAATAGTTTAATTCCTCAGCTCTTTGCGTGAGAAGCTCAGCAATATTGGGGATCAGGTGATCTCCGAAGCGCTATGTATATTCGTGAGTACGTGCGTTACTTTGATCTAGATTATGCCAAAATCTGCCCTAAAAGTGAGTTTGATCGTTCATTAACGTGATAGAACTGCAGTTATCCAGTCATAACTTTGAAGTCGCTCCAGGCTTTGAAAATCGGCAGATAAGGTAGAGTCTCAAATCTCTGTTTTTATGGGAGAAAATTGAACTTGTGATTTTTACCATGACTTTCTGATCATTATGAACTTATGAACTGGTGTGGAAATTTAATATGAATATTCATACCTCTTTATATTATTATTTTGTTGTGTTACGTTTGCCATATCTTGGCTATGCATTTTACACTTTCCATTATTGTGTTTTGTATTTCATATATTTTTGGGAGTTTGCTATCATGTTTAATTCTTTCGACAGATGTCTGTGGACTTTGGGTTTTGATAAAAATGACACGCAAGTCAGTTGCGATGTCAGTCTCTTCAAGTGGTAGACTGTTTTTTTTTTTTACATGACTTTTAGTTAATGATTTGGGAGTATGTGAGATTTTGGGTATTTTCAGGCTATTAGCCATAATGAGACTTCTTTAATCAGAAGTGCTTTGCAGTTTAGAGTTTAGTTATCTGACTCGATAATTCATTTATTATGCATTTTAATCTTTGTTTTGTTTATTTCATTTCTTGTTGGGTTAATTGAATAATAAACCTATTTTTGTAGGAACGATTGTGTTTCTTTAAATAGTCCATTTAATTGCTTTGAGAGAATGAGAGAGGTCGGGTGGATGAGCTTCGGTAAACGATGAGAGAGAGAGAGAGAGAGAGAGAGAGAGAGAGAGAGAGAGAGAGAGAGAGAGAGAGAGAGAGAGAGAGAGAAAATGCGAGTGAAATCAGGGTTGAACCTTTTTACGTCTTTTTCCTGAAGTAAGATTGCTAAGGTCACGTTACGTACACTTCCAAAAAAAGTGTTGATCTGTTCCCTGTAACAGATTTTAATGGTGGCAGCGGTGTCCCATGTCTTTAATGGTGGCAGCGTTTAAAAAGTTAAATGGTCTTAATTGGGGTTAGCGAAAGAGGGAGATTACTAATAGACTAATTGGTAACGTTGATGCCCGAGGGCTCTCGCGTATTTGCGCTGGCAGAAGCGACGAGTCAGTGTTGAATGACTGGGTGTCGTGATTACGTGTGTAATACGGGGAATCTTTTTTTTTTCCGTCTCTATTCGAGTATTGGGAGTGGGGAGTTGTGAAATAGATCTGGATGATCTCTAGAGCAATTTTGGGGTTAACAAAATACCCAAATAAGTGTGAATAGTGGCGATTGTGAGTTAATTAAGCAAAGTGGTGATTCAACAAAAATCACGCTGGTGTTTCTCTGCTTCGTCTTCGAGATGGTGATGTCACAGGTTGCACAGAGCTCCGTTTTCGGTTGGCAGACCGAGTGTTGAGTAACCCATTTTCAGTTTTTCTTTTTAGGAGAAGCTTAACTTTTTGTTGTTCTCCCATTTTCTTTCAAATTGGTGAGTACCCCATTCTTGTAAGTTGCGCAGAACTCCGTTTTCTGTTCTTCTTTTAGAGGGGGTAACTTTTACCTTTCTCTAGTGTTCTTTTTGGTTTCTTTTTTATGTTGTTACGCTCAGGGCGTGTAATCACTTACAAAATGCCGGACGATGCAGCAAGCACATCCCAATCAGTTGTGGTGCATAAGGTGACGAAACGTTAAGCGCAGGAATTACTAATTTTAAAGGGTTAGTTGACGGGAAGCCAACCCAAAATGTAGAAACTTTCATTGAGTCAGTGAACAATTATCTGAATTCCAAGAAAATTACGAATGGCGCTGAAGCTTTAACAGAAGCAAAGACATTTCTGGATTTGGATAAAGGAGATATTGGGAAACGGGCACGCAGTTTTGGGTTCAGAAGGTGTAAAACTTGGAATGAACTGCAGAAATTTCTACGAGCTACTTATGGCGGAGTTCAACGTGAGTGTGCAGTTCGGAATTTGCGAGCGTTTCTCAAAATAAAGAAAGGCAACGATTCACTGGTCACATACAGTGCGAATTTATTTGATGCAGTAGGTGAGTTAAAGAAATCTATAACAGGCTCTCCATGGGTAACTGGAAATAATATCTCCTTAGATAATTTTGAAAGATTGTTACACTTTGCTTGCCTTTTAACGTTGGTCCCAGATGTAATTGTAGATAGTTTTGATAAGAGAATTGATCAGGATACAGATGAATCCTTTTTGTTTGCACAGATTAATAAAAATCTATCAAAATGCCCGACACTGGACAGTAGTTTTGTACAGGGAGGTGCAAAGATGTCTGCTGCGGTTTCAAAACCACAGAACAATGCTAGTCCCTCGCATTCGGGAAATGATGCAACAGCGAAGACATGTGCACGAGTAGAATCGAAGAAAATTCCAGAGAGATCAGTCACAACGATACGTTGTTTTAATTGTGATAAACTAGGACATAGTATATCAAATTGCAGAGTGAGATATTGTTCAGTTTGCAAATCTTCAGATCATGGATGGAGATTTTGCCCAGCCACGAAGAATAGAGATTATTCAGGGAAGTCACGGGGAGGTTTTTCTAGATATGACAGGAGAATTCCACATGATGCAAGTTGTAGATACACAAAGGAACAGCAGAATTTTCACAAGATAAGTTCGAAGACGGACACAGGATAATGAGCAATCAGGTCTTAGAATCACAAGAACCTAGGCCGATTGTACGTGGATTTTCTAATGGCAGTGAAATTTCTATTTTCATTGATTCTGGCAGCTCAGTTAACTTAGTAAATGCTGACCTTTTTCACTTGAAGTTTCCGGAGTGTAAATTAGTCCCTACTAGTGAGACAGTGTGTGACGTACAAGCGAGGAAACTGAATATTTTAGGTTCGTCATTTCTTACGCTTTGTATCGGCGGAAAGACAATAGTAGAATCATTTTTGGTCATAGAAGGATTAGCCTTAGGTGAAATGGTTTTGCTAGGACACCCTTCTTGCATGCGACATAACATCAACATTCTTACGGGAATTCAGGGGATTACAATAGGTGAGTCAGGTTGTTTGGTTCCATATATACACAGGAAAAAAACTTGTGAGAAACCTAAGACACAGTCTGAGACATGTGTAACACAGTCATTAGAGAGTGAAGATATTCCGCAAAAATCTTTCAAATGATTTTTGTTGGAAGATACTGAATTGCAACTGCGAGTTCCTACATTGGTTAAAGTGTCGCTGAAAGAGGAAAAGTTTCCTTCTCAAGTGTGCGTTGTTGAGGGAACCGAGAAATTCAAAGACGTTGTGAGTACGGTGTGAGTGAATGAAGTTTCAGTCGCGGGCGTGACTACAGTAGAATTAGTTAGCTATCAAGACTCAGTGAAAAAATATCACAAGGGTACTTATGTAATTGATTTTGAAGAGTTTAATGAAGAACATAAATTAGTGAGTTTTTGTGGAGACGGGAATATGTCTCCTAACGAGGAGCAACAGTTCCGAAGTCAGGTTCTGCATGAACATTTGGCTAAAGTTGATTATCCTGAATATTCAGATAAAGTAGAGAAAGTGTTGAAAGAATATTTAGATATAATTGCTTTGGAGGGAGATAAATTAGGAGTTACAGATGTTTTAGAACATTCAATCCGCCTAGAAAAGGGTACCAATCCCATATATATTCCAGCATATCGAATTCCCTTTAAGATCAGAGAAGAAGTAGAAAAAGAAGTTCAGAGGTGGGAGTCGGAAGGCATTATTAGGCCGTCCAATTCTCCGTTTAATTTTCCTTTGCTTGCAGTTCCTAAGAAAGACGGTAGCATCAGAGTTTGTGTAGATTTTCGTAAATTGAATGAAAAAACATGCCCAGATAGATATCCGGTAGCTTGTTTGCCTGATTTGTTTGTTGAGATCGGTGGCAAGAATATATATTCATCTATAGATCTTATGCAAGGGTTTCTACAGGTTCCCCTTAGCGAGAGTAGCCGTAAATATACAGCATTTTCGGTACCAAAGGGACATTACGAGTTTAATAGGATGCCTTTTGGATTACAAGGGTCCCCAATAACATTTACTAGACTGGTTAACACAGTACTTCATGGCTTGTTAGGAAAGTCGGTGTTTGTGTACTGTACATGGATGACATTCTCATATGCACAGATACAATTGAAGAACATCTAAAGGTGTTAAAAGAAGTCCTCAAGCGATTACGGTTCGCTGGACTAAAGGTCAAATTGGCCAAATGTGAGTTTCTGAAGAGGAAAATTGTCTATTTAGGACATGTTATCTCTAAAGAGGGAGTCAGAGTGAATGATGAGAAAGTTAAAGCCATTGTGAATTTTCCAGTTCCCAAAACCAGGAAACAGATTCGTTCGTTCCTAGGTATGTTGGGTTTCTTTCGCCGTTTTGTGCGGAATTTTTCTACAATAGCGTCTCCATTGACAGATTTGTTACAAGAAGACGTTAAGTTTGTTTGGGGTGATAGTCAGCAATTAGCTTTTGAGAAGCTTAAGAATGCTTTGGTGAACCCACCTGTTTTGAAGTTTCCATATTTTAGTCAACCGTTCACCTTAGTGACTGACGCGAGTCAGGAAGGTATAGGTGCGTGTTTGATGCAGAAATTTGAGGGGAAAATACACCCAATTGCTTTTTATAGCAGAAAGTTCAAAACGCGTGGTAGTAACGAAAGGCTGATGTCAGTTGTGGACAAGGAGGCTTTCGCAGTCGTCTCTAGCCTTGTTCATTTTAAGATGTTGTTGTTGGGAAATAAAGTTGAGATTTTTACAGATCATCAACCGTTGTTAGAGCTTTTTAATAAGCCAAATTTGTCGCCCAAGAGAGCACGGTGGTTCCTAACATTGAGAGATTTTGATGCAAACCTCAAATACATTGAAGGTAAGCATAATGTAGTTGCAGATGCATTGAGCAGATATTTTCCGGTTGAGGATGAGGAAATACACACCGAATCCTGTGTGGGAGAAGAGAGTAAATATTTGGTGTCTAATGTCTCTGATACTAGTAGTTCTGAGATATCGCATGTAGAGGACATACACGTTTCTACAGTGCATACTTCGGGGAGAAATAGTGAGTCGGCAGTCTCGGGAGAGATTGTTGTTTGTGATAGTGAGAGTAACGCCGTGTGTTATATTACGGGTGAAAATGTCACTTGGGACATAGGCTTGCTCGAACAAAAGCAAGATGAAGATAAATTGTTGTCAGATGCTAAAGCATTTCTTAGGGGAGTTTCACCGAAGAAAGGGTATAAGTTGCCTTTTTCTGGTCTAGAGTTGGAGAATAATTTATTGGTGAGGAAAGTTAAGTATAACTTGCGAAGTACTCGAAGCATGGGTGAAATTACACAAATCATCGTGCCAGAGAGTCTAGTACCACAAGTTCTAGACATTGTACATTGTAAATTTGGTTCTCCTCATTTGGGTATAGACAAGACGTATGAAAACGTCAGGTCAAAGTTCTTTTGGAAAAATATGTTTTCCGCAGTAGAAGCCTTTGTGAAGAAGTGCGCTGTTTGTAATGCGAATAAGCCAGCGACGAGAGTGTCGTGTCGTTTGGGTTCATATCCCATACCACATAGGCCGTTTCAGAGAGTGCATATGGATATTCTGGGTAACTTCTCAGAGTCCGCTTATGGTTATAGACACTTAT
Source organism: Macrobrachium rosenbergii (assembly GCF_040412425.1). Classification (NCBI taxonomy): domain Eukaryota; kingdom Metazoa; phylum Arthropoda; class Malacostraca; order Decapoda; family Palaemonidae; genus Macrobrachium; species Macrobrachium rosenbergii. The sequence continues at coordinate 49,932,145 of NC_089796.1, forward strand.
TAGTAGTTGTTGACGAGTTAACTCGTTTTGTTGAGATTTTCCCACTGAAGTACAAATCAGCTCAGGAAGTTGCTATAGCGTTCTTTAAGGGGATAATTTGTCGATATGGTGTTCCTGAATGTCTGATCACAGACAATGGTAGGGAATTTGTTAATAAGACTTTAGACGGTCTTGCTAATTTACTGGGAATAAAGAAAGTATCTATAATCCCGTATAGACCTGAAGCAAATGGGTTATGTGAGAGGGCGAATCGGAAAGTAATCGAAGCTTTGCGCATGACGGTGGGTGGTTCCGATACACATTGGGACAGATCTTTGGATGAAGTGCGATATACTCGTAGTATCAATACTATGATGAATGACACAATTAAGATATCTCCAGCAGAAGCTTTGTATGGGTACAAGTTGAAAGGACCTTTTGATTTGTTACCAGAGCGAGTTCAAGGTGATGTTACGGTCACTTCGTTGATAAATACAGCGAGAGAAAGATTTGCACGTATCAGTAAGGAACTTGAACTTAGTTCGCGCGCAATGGTAGAGAGAAGCAACGCGAAATCGAGGGGAGTAGCTTTTTCGATGGGTGATAGAGTGTTTGTTAAAGTGAATGTTCGGAATGATCTGAATTATAAGTTAAGTCCGAAGTTCCACGGACCTTTTGAGATTGTAGAGATCAAAAGAGGGAATAGATTTGTAGTAAAAGACGTAATTACCGGTGTGACGAAATTAACTCATATTTCGAAGTTAAAGAAAATTGGGATGTAATGGAACATTTGTATAGTCATGTAATGGAACATTTGTATATAGTTAGAGGGATAACTGGGTTGATGTTTGTATATATATGATATTTTTTATTTTTTTTTGTTTCTTGTTCATTTTAGATGTTGAAGTTCTTAATCATTTGTTTTCGAATGATTTTAGGAGTTGAGACATGGGCTAATTTCATACGAGATTTGACCCGTGTGTTAGTGTGTTAGTGTGTTATTGTGTTATGGTGTTATGATGAGTTTTGTCATCTGACGCAATATCTTTGTTGTTTAGGATTATTTTTTTTTGGGGAGGTACTTAGTATATCGGACCGAACAAGTCTGATCTTTTTTTCGGGTTGGGATATCGAATTTGAGTATTTGGATTTTTTTTTCTCAGTTTTTTTTTTTAAATGAAGGGAGCTGTATTGTGAGTAATTGTAGTTGTTAAGATCATGGGAGCGATTGCCATTACGTCAATTGCTATTTTGTTGAGAGTTAGTTAGGTGTTGCGAAATATTTGCTAACCGGAGTAGAACTTTCATGTCTTTTACGAGATATGATACCTTGTAGTGTTTGGATAGGATTCTTGAGTATTTTTTTTTGTTGGATAGAATTTTTTTTATGAGTGAGTTCCGTAGAGTTGTTGTGTGCTTAGTAGTGAGTTGACTGTGATTATTCTGAGATACACACTTGGAATTAGTTCACATTGAGAGTGTCTGACTTTTGCATTAGTAGTTTTATTTGGTTCAGTAACATGAAACCTTTTTGTTATTAGACCTTTTTCGAGTGTTTTTGGAGACTCAGTAGTGATATGGGATGGATTAGAGACCATGTTCATTTTGGGAGATCAATATCAGGGTTCGGGAGTTGATTGTAAGACAAGTTGTACTTTAGTTAGGGAGAAGTATGTGTGTGACAGTAGTATTTTTCAGTTGCAAGTTGTATCTGTGGGTGGTTGTGAATTGTCATTAGTTCATGGACAGACTCCGACAGAATGTGACTTTATACAGTTTCCACGTGAATACCACATTGTGTCCACCAGAATGCTTACTGCCGTGTTCTGCAAAGAGTGCCCCATCACGACGATGTGCCAGAGCAGCAAGTCGACATCATTCGTGCTTCGAGGATCCAAGCTGTTCGACTCATCCTGCAGAATCCTGTCTACGGACTTTCTCGTACTTAGCCGTGCTGTATTCAACAGTTCCGAGAAGATAATTATGCGTCATACGCATAACAAGCATTTGGTAGTGGCGGTACCTACAACCAAGGTACCAATGACAGTTCCACCGTTGGAAGATATCGACGATCCCGTGATGTTCGAGTATCAGGAATATATTATGCCGACAATTTTAATTGTCTTAATAGCTATTTTACTGATAATTCTTGTTGTGGGGGTAGTAAAGCTTATTCGTGTTTGTAAGATTACATGTAAAGGCTCTAAGAACACAACCCCAGTGACTTTGGAAGTGCATCATGAGAGCAGTCCTTAAAGCTGCAGTGCAGTAGACATTGCTAATTGAGCATAGCTCTATTTTGTTATGTTTTATACATATGTTTTTATTTTTAGTTCGCCATTAAGAGAGCGAGACGCTCTTATGGGGTGGCCGAGCTCTATTTAAAGGACACATATATGCATTTCATAGCTTCAATGCTTTAAGATGTTATCGTGGAAAGTTCGGTGCGAGATGGTACTGATGGAAGTTGTCAGTTGCAAAATCTTTGTATTCAGCAAATAGTTTGATTCCTCAGCTCTTTGCGCGAGAAGCTCAGCAATATTGGGGATCAGGTGATCTCCGAAGCGCTATGTATATTCGTGAGTACGTGCGTTACTTTGATCTAGATTATGCCAAAATCTGCCCTAAAAGTGAGTTTGATCGTTCATTAACGTGATAGAACTGCAGTTGTCCAGTCATAACTTTGAAGTCGTTCCAGGCTTTGAAAATCAGCAGATAAGGTAGAGTCTCAAATCTCTGTTTTTATGGGAGAAAATTGAACTTGTGATTTTTACCATGACTTTCTGATCATTATGAACTTATGAACTGGTGTGGGAAATTTAATATGAATATTCATACCTCTTTTATATTATTATTTTGTTGTGTTACGTTTGCCATATCTTGGCTATGCATTTTACACTTTCCATTATTGTGTTTTGTATTTCATATATTTTTGGGAGTTTTCTATCATGTTTAATTCTTTCGACAGATGTCTGTGGACTTTGGGTTTTGATAAAAAGGACACGCAAGTCAGTTGCGATGTCAGTCTCTTCATGTGGTAGACTGTTTTTTTTTTTACATGACTTTTAGTTATTGATTTGGGAGTATGTGAGATTTTGGGTATTTTCAGGCTATTAGCCATAATGAGACTTCTTTAATCAGAAGTGCTTTGCAGTTTAGAGTTTAGTTATCTGACTCGATAATTCATTTATTATGCATTTTAATCTTTGTTTTGTTTATTTCATTTCTTGTTGGGTTATTTGAATAATAAACCTATTTTTGTAGGAACGATTGTGTTTCTTTAAATAGTCCATTTAATTGCTTTGAGAGAATGAGAGAGGTCGGGTGGATGAGCTTCGGTAACGATGAGAGAGAGAGAGAGAGAGAGAGAGAGAGAGAGAGAGAGAGAGAGAGAGAGGGAGGAGAATGGGAAATGCAGTGAAATCAGGGTTGAACCTTTTTACGTCTTTTTCCTGAAGTAAGATCGCTAAGGTCACGTTACGTACACTTCCAAAAAAATCTGTGTTGATCTGTTACATATATATAATATATATAATATATATATATATATATATATATATATATATATATATATATATATATATATATATATATATATATATATATATATATATATATATATATATATATATATATATATGTACACAGGAATGAAATTAGGATGCAATAGTAAACAGTGCCCATTTTAAAGTCTACTGATATTAACTTAGTATTTAAATATAATAATATTTTGAGAAATAAACTAATTAAGGATAGCCCACCCAATTCAAACAATATCGTATACAGCATTCCTTGTAGAGAATGTAATAAGATTTATATTGGTCAAACATCAAAAGGACTAGAAGTAAGAAGTTTCCAACACAAATATGCCATTTCAAGAGGTTTATCAAATAATGGCATTGTGTATCTTTGGCTTAAGACAGGACATGGGATGAACTGGGATAAGTCAATGGTTATCTACAAGGTCAACGACCATCGGAAAAGAAATCTGCTAGAGACTGTCTTCATTGAAGCTACTTCCACCACGAATGTTAATCTCCATTCTGGATTATCCCTTGATCCTTTTTTCCTGTCTTTTTTGTTTAAAGAACACGCTGCCCAGATTAACAAACTGTAACCCAGCCCCCACCTTCTGTTTTTGTATATAAACCTCTGTCAACTTCTTTTGTATTCAGTGTGAACTTGAAAATGTAGGATAAACTATGAAAGTACTTGTTCAAGGTCCCGGTTTTCACTCACCTTCCCACGTGGATTTAGTGATATTCTCAAGCACGCATTCGTTCATGCTGCATTGATATATATATATATATATATATATATATATATATATATATATATATATATATATATATATATATATATATATATATATATATATATATATATATATATATATATACATATATACTGTAATCCCACAATGGTCCCATGGATGAAGTATATAATAAGTCCCCATGTGAGAATAAAAGGAGGTAGTAAACCCCCGTATTTGCAGGTATGCATTCCAGACCCCAAAATAGTTAAAACCCACAAATACTTGCTACCCCCCCCCTCTAAAAACGTTTATAACTGCCTATCTTGAAATATCAAATGCCAAATGCATAATTAAAGTATCATCCTATATCAAATATACTTTAAATTATTATCCTATTACTATATTAATCTTTGAAATTACAGTATATTATTAATATCATTTCAAAGTCATCTTAAACATTAGTACCCTTAAAAATTAATGCATACATACTTCCAAGCCTTCCAGCCAAAACAGAGGGAAAGAGAGTTACCACAACGACTTATATTCAACAAGGCTGGCTGGGGCAAAAGGTAATACATCTTCCAAAGATCTATTACCTTTACTACACATTTTTAAAACACTATGAACACACAAACACACACACACAAAGAGTATCTTTTCCTGAGAGAGAGAGAGAGAGAGAGAGAGAGAGAGAGAGAGAGAGAGAGAGAGAGAGAGAGAGAGAGAGAGAGGGGGCTGAACTAAGTATCTATTTATCTATCTATCCATTTCTCACATTCTACCCTTTGGAGAGAGAGAGAGAGAGAGAGAGAGAGAAAGTTAAGCATACCTTAATTTAACCAGACCACTGAGCTGACTAACAACTCTCCTAGGGCTGGCCCAAAGGATCAGACTTATTTTATGTGGCTAAGAACCAACTGGTTACCTAGCAACGGGACCTACAGCTTATTGTGGAATCTGAACCACATTATACCAAGAAATGAATTTCTATCACCAGAAATAAATTCCTCTAATTCTTCACTGGCCGGTCGGAGACTCGAACTCAGGCCTAGCAGAGTGCTCGCCAAGTACTCTACTGACTTGTCCAACGAGGAACTTGAGAGAGAGAGAGAGAGGGGGGGGGGGGAATAACTCCTCACAATATCAAAAGATTGAAATCCATGAGCTTCTGAGGGCAACACTTCTCACTTCTTCCCCTCAGACCAATGTGTTAAACTGTCAAGTAAATTGACATTTACCTTCCTCCCTCCTTTCTCAAATCGAGACTAAAAAGATTGGGAATCGATATTTGTTTGTTTAAAATGTTAAATAATTTGCTACAAAAATGCATGGAAAATATATTATATTATTACTATTATTATTATTATCATTTAATCTTACTAATATTTGAAAATTAGTATTAGGTAAATCATTTATTTATCATACAAAAGAAACATACGTAAATAAGAGAGAGAGAGAGAGAGAGAGAGAGAGAGAGAGAGAGAGAGAGAGAGAGAGAGAGAGAGAGAGAGAGAGAGAGAGAGAGAATTTTTATTTAATGTTATTATTTAAACTTATTAAACTTAATATTAATATTTGAAAATTAGTATGTACCGTAAATCATTATTTTATCATAAAATGTACCCTCTAAAAATGGTTATACTATCATCCTGAAACACTTGTATATCATTTTAATATAATTTCAATAGTACTTTAATATAATTCTAATATTTCAATAATATCAATTCTGAGAGGAGGATAGAAAACCAGTTTCTCTCTCTCTTGGAGTTACGAATGATTTAATCTTACAGTATTATTATTATTATTATTATTATTATTATTATTATTATTATTATTATTATTATTATTATTATTACTATTATTATATTACTATTATTATTAGTATTAATCTTAATATTTGAAAGTTAGTAAATAATTTTTTTATCATAAAAAAATGTATTTCGTCAAGAAAATAACATCACAATACACTAATCTGTGAATTATTTCTTGACGAAAAAGTTCGTGAATTGCCGAATTTTTTCGCGAATAATTTATAGAGATGTTCCACAGAAAATCCAGCAAGAACACAAATACGGGGGGTTTACTGCACCTCCTCCTTTTATTTTCATGTGAGGACTTATTAATTATATCGACTGTATATACTATATATATAAAGGATTTTGACAAAGGAAAAATCTATTTCTGGGGAGAGACCTGTGTCACCCGGTGAAATAACCTTTCAGCACTTATTTCTAGGTAAAGCTATTGCTAAATATACCAGAGAAAAGCTAAAAAGCTAAGCCGGAGTTACTACCCCCGGTGCAAGCTCCATGAAATGGAGTCGTGTATGAGAAAGGGTGAGATTGTCAAAAGTCCCACTGAGTGAGGTGCCGTTACAAACCCCCGCACCACTCACGGACTGTAAACAAACCGGCGTCACCCACATTCCACATTAGCACCCCATCCTGGAATGGTATTTTACCAGGGGAAAAGAAGGAATCATGGGAGGTCACCAGGTGACACAGGTCTCTCCCAGAAATAGATTTTTCCTTTGTCAAAATCCTTTTCTGGGTTTTCCGACCTGTGTCACCCGGTGAAATAATAACAGAGAAATCAAAATGCCATCCTGAAACAAAAGGGAGACTTGTAGAGGAAAGTAATAAAACTAAATTTCCACAAGAGTTTTAATTATCCCAGTAGCAAGATGTGGTATTAAGATATAATAAAGATATAATAAATATACTTAAATTTAATGCAATATTAAAGTGTATATGAATATAAAATCATCCTTAGATTAATGAGTACATAAAAGTGAAAATTAGGTACTAAACATTATACTTAAAACTAAGGTGGGGAAACTATGTTCCACAAGATAATACATGTAACATTTAAATTAAACACATAGACAGGACAAAACTATGACATGGTCAGGAGATAGGCTGTGAAGCATGCCTGACCTGGAGATGACCGAAGGGGAATAAATGAGGCAGGTAGGAGGGAGGAGAGTGACTGAGTACTAAGAAGAATTAAACTGGGGGGGGGAACGATGTTCCCTACCGCCACTGTAGTGAATTTCAGAGCTTCTAGTGATTTCAGGTAGTGGCGTTTAAAAACTACGGGAGACTTCCACCCCGTGTATTTTGAAAGACCCTCGAAATTCATATAATGGAAATAGTTAGTGGATGTGGCCACTGCCCTAATGTCATGTACTTTTGGGACTGAATCTGGGTTTGCATGTTTAATGAAATACAGGATCTGTTGTCTAATGGCTTTCAAAGAGATAGTTCCTCCCCTTCCCTTACAAACAGAGGCCCGGAAGTTATGTGTGAGGTCCTGTCTAAATAGGCTTTCAAGGTAAAGACTGGGCATAAAGACAGGTCCTGTGGGAGGGGGATGACCTTCCAGGAGACCACCTATCTCGAGGATCTTCATTTTTAGCTAGGAACTTAGGGTGAGGAGCTAGCAACACTTCACCTGATGGAAGGAAATCAATATGATTGGGTTCTCTAGACAGGGCAGACAGTTCAGAAATTCTAGCACCTGAAGCTAAACTAATCAAAAATAAGGTCTTCCTCAATAAGTTAGTGAAAGAGCAAATTTGATTATCTATTTCAGAGGCTAACTTAAGAACATCATTTAAGAACCAGGAAACCGAATGTGGGTGGGTTACTGGTCTTAAACGAGCACAGGCTTTAGGGATAGACGAAAAATAAGAGTCTGTTAAGTTAATCTTAAACCCGTGCAAAAATATCTTTTTCAAAGCTGATTTTGCTGTAGTAATGGTACTTGAGGCCAGACCTTTCTCAAATAATGACCTAAAAAATGAAATAGCTAAATTAGTGGTCATTACAGTAGCTTCAGATTCTTTTAAGAAGAGTGCTAATTTCTTAACTGCTGATTCATACTGTCTAAGAGTGGATTCCCTTTTATCTGATTCTAGGAACAAACTGTTAATAGGATCAATATTAGCATCCTTCTGAGCTGCAAACTTCATGAAATCCACAAAGCCAGGGCATTCTGAATTCTTGAGGAAGCTGACACAGTCTGAGTTTGTACTATTTGCGTCAGTTTCGGGTTGGGAATTTGCAAACACCGAAGCTTCAGCTCTAGAAGAAGTGGAAACCAGTTGCTCTTCGGCCAGTTGGGAGCTACTAGGGCTATCTGACCCTTGAATGTCCTGAGCTTGTGAAGGACTTTCAGTAACAGGTTTACTGGAGGAAAGAGGTAGATCCTTTTCCACTTGTTCCAATCTATGGACATTGCATCTGTGGAGTGAGCTAGAGGGTCCAGGTTGGGAGCAACATAACAAGGCAGTTTGTGGTTGCATTCTGTTGCAAAGAGATCTACTTCGAGACCCGGAACTTGATTGCAAATCCTTTTGAATGAAGTTTTGTCCAGGGACCATTCCGACTCCAGCGGAGTTGTCCTGGATAGGGAATCTGCAATGACATTCCGGACCCATGCAAGGTAGGTAGCAGACAGATGCCACCGGTGTTTGTTTGCTAGAGAGAATACGAGTATTGCTATCATAACCTGGTTGATCCGACTCGACTTGGAACCTCCCGTTTAAACAATGTACTACTACTGCGCTGTCCAGGACCAATCTTATATGAATCAGATTGTTTGGACGCAGTTTTTTTAGGGTTAGAAAGACTGCCATAGCTTCCAGGACATTGATATGAAACTTGCGGAACATGGTAGACCAAGTCCCCTGTACCTTCTTGTGTTGGGAGTATCCTCCCCACCCACTTAGGGAAGCGTCGGTGTGAATCACTAATGATGGCGGAGGAAACTGAAGAGGCACTGACTTCGATAAGCTCTTGACAGTCGTCCAAGGCCGGAGTCTCTTTTTCAAAATCGGCGGAATCAGAGATATTTTGTCTCTGAACCTGACATTGGCTCGACTCTGACATACCCTGTTTATGTCTTTCAGTTTGGATTTCAAAAGAAGATCCGTCACTGAAGCAAACTGAAGAGAACCTAAGACTCTTTCTTGGGTACGATGGGAAGCTTTCTTGTTCTTGAGGAACTGTCTGGTTGCTTTTGCTATTTCTCTCCGTTTGGCCAGCGGAAGAGATAGTCTGTGTGCACACAGGTCCCATTGGATTCCTAACCATTGAAAGCGACTCTCCGGCACTAGGCGGGATTTCTCCTTGTTTATCTGAAAGCCCAGTGATTCCAGAAAGCTGATTACTATGGCTGTTGCTTTCCGGCATTCGTTGACGTTGGATGCCCAAACAATCCAATCGTCTAGGTATGCGGCTAGCATGATCCCCTGAGACCGGAGTTGCTGAACTACCGTATCTGCCAGTTTGGTGAAGATTCTGGGAGCTACATTGAGACCGAATGGCATGACCCTGAATGAGTATGCTTGATTTCCTAGTCTGAACCCCAGATAAGGAGAGAACCTCCTCGCAATCGGGACGTGATAATAGGCGTCTGAAAGATCTATAGAGGTGGTTACGGCTCCACGGGGCAGTAGGGTCCGAACCTGCGAGATTGTAAGCATTCGAAACTTGTTGCATTGAATGTAGGAATTTAGACGGGACAAGTCTAGAATTACTCTTCGCTGACTGGAACCTTTCTTTGGAACACTGAACAGTCTGCCTTGAAATTTCAGATGTCTCGCTTTCTTTATTGCCCTCTTTAATAATAGATCTTTCACAAAGTCCTTCAGAGCCTTGGAGGGTGATTGATGGAACCTGACTGGGGGGAGGACTTCTGCACCAACTCCACCCCAGTCCCTTGGAGACTATGCTCTGGGCCCAGGGACTGAAGCTCCACTGGTCCCGAAAATGGTATAACCTCCCGCCTACCTGAGATATCTCACTGGGCGGGAGAGGGTCTGCCTCCTCTGGAGCCTCTGCCTCCCCTTCCTCTGGAGGAGGAGCAGGATGTTCCTCTACCACGGAAGTACCCCCTAGCTCTCGTTCCCTTTGCATTTTGGATGAACCGAAATGCACCCTGGCTTTCATAAGAAGCGTTGAAAGCTGGGGAGATGTATGAAGGGGCAGCGAGAGGTTGATGGGCTGGTTGGACCAGCACATACTGAGGTTGAGGTTGAGCCTGGGAGGTTGAAGGATGACCAGGGACGGGGACCTGGACAGCCTGCAAGACAGTCTGAGTCGGGAGCCGTTTAAACTTCTTGAACTTCTTCCCTGGCTTGGAATGAGTTCCGGCGGGCTCAGACTGCTTCCTCTTAGAGGATAAACCCCATCGGGAGCGGAGACTCTGGTTGGCCCTAGTTGCCTCGGCTAGGACTGCATCAACCTCTTCCTGGGGGAAGAGATTAGCTCCCCAGATGGAGCTTTTTATGAGCCTGTTAGGCTCATGACGGATGGAGGCTGCCGAAAAGATGTGTTTCCGGCAGTTCAACCGGGCCTTAATGAAATCATACAGGTCCTGCTGAAAACTCCCTAAGAGAGATTTCGTCAGTACCTGGAATAGCGCATCTTCGCTATATACTACCGACGTTGCCTCTGCCAAAGTCAGAGAGTTTAAGGACCTACTAAGTCTGTCCTTAGACTCAGCTTCAGCCTTCAGGAGCGACTCCGGGATCTTAGGGAGTTGCTCGCTGAAGAGGTTAGAAGCGCAGTCAGGGTCCAGCCGAGTCACCGTGAAGGTATCCGGAACTCCTACCCAATACTGAGAATCTCCGGGTAAGACAAGAGAGGTGGGATCTGTCTCCCGGAGATGAGGAAGGGGCTTACCCTCTATACAAGCCTGGTTGGTGAGGGAGGCCACTTTAGAGGTGCAAGGGGTGGGGAGAACTTCTCCCAGAGAGAACATTGTAAAGGCACCTTTGGCCGGAGTGAGTTTGGTGTTCTCCGCCTGCCACTCCGACAAGGTCCGTAGTAGGGCCGACTGGGCCTGGTCCCTCGGGAAGATGACAGTTTCCTTGGGGACCTTATCGGACCGAACCCATGCCTCCTCCGTAAGCCTGGCATAACCTGCATAAGGTGATTTCAGGTTAGGAGGGAAGAATTCCAATTCCTCCAGCCTACGAGTGCCTAGGCCCTCGATAGTGAGGGTACCCTCATGCTGGGGGGCAAAGAGGGTCAGGCGCCAGGGGTTTCCTTTATCAAAAGGAGGTAGGCTGGAGGTGTCCGGGACAGAGAAGGGTTTGTTGGCCGCTCCGCCACTCATGAACCCGGAGATTAGTCCTTTGAGACTTAACCTCTTCTGACAATGAGAGCACGGAAGCATTTGACGAAGACAGCTGACTTGAGAGTTGCGACAGCTTGTCGTCAAGCCTTTTGTCAAACTGCTTCATAAGAAGCTCTGCAAATGCTTCAGCATCAAAGGAAGGAGGGGTGGGAACCTCCTTACTTTGTTTAGCTCGTGCTCCCTTCCCAGAAGTAGAGGCCTTGCTCGTAGATGGCACGGGGCTAGGGGGCCGTGACGTCTTCGAGGGGACCCCGGAGCGGACTTTCTGGGACTTTAAGGTCTTTTTCTTAACTGATTTAACCTTAGGGACGGTAGACCTTGCACCGTCCATAAGGCAAGAGGATTTCACAAATCCTCGGAAGGAAGAAGCAGTGGAAGAAGGAAAACTAAAGAGAAGATCACCTGCCTCACTTACCCCCTTGCTAAAAGTGGAATGTGGGTGACGCCGGTTTGTTTACAGTCCGCGAGTGGTGCGGGGGTTTGTAACGGCACCTCACTCGGTGGGACTTTTGACACTGGGAATGTTTACAGGGCGGAGGCCTGTGATTGTGACAATCTCACCCTTTCTCATACACGACTCCATTTCATGGAGCTCGCACCGGGGGTAGTAACTCCGGCTTAGCTTTTTAGCTTTTCTCTGGTATATTTAGCAATAGCTTTACCTAGAAATAAGTGCTGAAAGGTTATTTCACCGGGTGACACAGGTCGGAAAACCCAGAAATATATATATACATATACAGTCAACCCCTGTTAAGATGGACTAATAGGGGGGCCTGGGTGTCTGTCTTGGCCAATAGTTCGGTTTAACCAGCGATATCTATATATATACCTTTAAATACCTATAAATATACTGTACTGTATTTCATTATTTTTATAAAGAGAATGAATAATAAACCAATGTAGAAACGTTTGAATTAAAGCTCATGGTAAAAGATGAAAAATGAAGAATAAATCATGATAAAAATGATAGAATTCAGATGCATATGTAGATGCCTAGGCTGAGACATAAATGCATAATTATTAAGTAAAAAGAAGTGGAGTCTCTAAAATGAAAAGTAAGATAATGAAATTTAGATTACAGGTACATGATCCTTTACCCAAAATCCTTGGGTCCAGGTGTGTTTCAGTTTTGGGAATTTTTCGGATTTCAGAACAGTGGGGCCAGGAGCATAATCAAACATCACTATTGCAGCAAAAACATTTTTTTTAATCTTTTCATGTTTTTTTCATTTTAGTTACTTATTCATTATAGTTTATTATTATTTATATTAATAATATACTGTTAAATGAACAGAGATAATTAAGACCATCAGTAATAAAATAGTGGGACAATAAGTTCACTAACACATTTTGTTTTCAATAAAAACTCTCCTTAAAATGCAAAAATATACATGATCAAAATAACTGTAATTCAACTTGTGAATTTTAACGATAAGTAAGGCTATAAAATACATTTCATCATATCGATCTTGGAGAGGGTTGTATTTTATTGTTACTAATGTCATCACCAGTTTGCAGGTGTAAATCTGAGGACGGTCCGGGAATATAATTCCCAAGTGATTACGCATCACCGCAACAGACTGTTGTGGAATTTTTCATACCACTATATTAAAGTTAAAATTATTGTTGAATTCTTGTTTCATGAAGAAATAATTATATAAAGCAAATTATTGAGTAATTTTTGCCATAAGCTGTCAAAATAATCACGATCATGGCAACGTTCAAACTTAGTGCCGTCACGACATATGTCTACGAATAGAACAGAAGTAGAGTGCATCATTGGCTAGCAGATCTCCATGGCAACCAGCAGGTCAATCAGGTTTTAGCTGTATTCTGTCTAAGAAAGAACGTTTTGCTTGGAGAAGCTGACGATAAAGTAACAATGACATAAAGAGTGTGTTTTGAATACAATACATAGTTTTTAATAGTATATGTATTTTACTGATTACATGAAGAATAGATTGAATTCCTTCTTATTACTTTGAGTGAAAAATTTTGGTTCAGAGATTCTTCAGCAACAAAAATTTTTTTTTTTTGCTTCAGAAGATATTTACTAACACTGCATTGACATACCTTTAAAACAAAATTCTTCTCTTTAATCTCTCGAGAATATAATTGCACTACATAGAGGGAACTGGCAATTTTTTTTCTCTCTCTCTCTCTCTCTCTCTCTCTCTCTCTCTCTCTCTCTCTCTCTCTCTCTCTCTCTCTCTCTCTCTCTCTCATGTTATTTGCCACGCAAACACAAGTACTGTATTGTTCAGTAACTCAGCATTTGTCTTTGTAAAGTTTACCTTTGTCATGTCTTTTCTTTCCTAAAAACATACAAAACATCATACTGTAGCTACCAGTCATGCAGCAGATAGGTAAAACTGTTAATACTCAGTGATTGGTTACGATACTTCCTACCCTTCCAGACAATAGCATTTCTTAATGATGGTATGTACCGTGAGCAAGTTAAATTGGTTATTAGTTAAAAGCACTTCAGTTTAGTACAGTATAGATACAGAACAGTATGTATAAAATAAAAATATAAATGAAAAGTTTTTTATTTACCAAAGCAGTACGCGATGAGCGGAGGAACAGTAACTATCTTAAATTGTGGACATTACATATTTTAAATCGGCTGGCTGACCCTCTTTGGTGTCCATCTTATCCAATATCCGGATTAACAGGGTCCAATTTAACAAGGGTAGACTGCACACACACACACACATATATGTATATATATATATATATATATATATATATATATATATATATATATATATATATATATATATATATATATATATACACAGTAGAAACCCGGTCCTCGACAGTGACAGAACTCGACATAATCGGATTTCAACGCGAAATGCCAAGTAAATTTTGCATCAGAGCTCGAACAACAAACCGCAATCCGACCCGATGAATCATATGATGTTTGTAAACAAAAGTGTTTTAGTCAGTTGCCGCTAGTTGGCGGCGTTCTTCCCATGCGTATTTAAAAGCGTTTAAAGCCCACACATGATGCTGCTGTTGTTTGGAGAAGTATACGCTTGTACAGGTATTGCATCAGTTTTCTTGGCTTTCTGCAATATATTTTCATCAATTCATGGGTCCCAAGACAGCTGTTGCTGACAAGTAGAAGAGAAAGACAGTAAGAACCATAAGAGAGCTTAAGAAGGAGATTATTGAGAAGTATGAAAGAGGTATCTGTGTGATTGATTTAGCATCACAGTTTAAGCTACCTAGGTCCACCATAAGCACATTTTTAAAGAACAAAGAGGCTAGAAAAAGTGCTAGTGTTGCTAAGGGGGTTATGAGTTTGACTAAACAGAGACCTCCCATAATAGATGAAATAGAGAAGTTATTATTAGTATGAATAAATGAAAAACAGATTGCTGGTGATACTGTATCAGAGGCTATGATTTGCACAAAGGCTAAGAGTTTGCATGCTGACCTTATGAAAAACAGAGCTGGATCAAGTAGTAGTACCGAGCATGAGTTTATGGCCAGTAGGGGATGGTTCGACAGATTTAAGATAAGTAGTGGCATCCACAGTGTTGTAAGGCATGGGGAGGCAAGGAGTGCTGATAAAAAAGCTGCAGAAAAATATGTTAAAGAATTTCAACAGTTCGTGGATGAAAATGGTTATGTGTCGAATCAGATCTTCAACTGCGATGAGACAGGCCTCTTTTGGAAGAAAATGCCAAAGAGGACCTACATTACTA
The DNA here is from genome assembly GCF_040412425.1 of Macrobrachium rosenbergii. Classification (NCBI taxonomy): domain Eukaryota; kingdom Metazoa; phylum Arthropoda; class Malacostraca; order Decapoda; family Palaemonidae; genus Macrobrachium; species Macrobrachium rosenbergii. Next base: position 49,947,241 of record NC_089796.1, read on the forward strand.
AAGTGGAGAAGAAATTGCCTGGCCATAAACCAATGAAAGATAGGCTTTATTATTATGCGCGAATGCTGGCGGTGATTTGAAAAGAAAGTCTCTGTTAGTCTACCACTTGGAAACTTCCAGTTTTTATGAAACATAAGGTACTTAAGAACAAATTAAATGTGATGTGGAAGTCAAACGCTAAAGCTTGGGTAACAAGGCAAATTTTTATAGAGTGGGTTTCTGATGTGTGTGCCCCCACTATAAAGAAATACCTTCAGGGAAAAGGTTTGCCACTCAAGACACTTCTCATCATGGATAATGCCCCTGCCCACCCACCAGACATGGAATATGAGTTGGCAGACGAGTTTAGCTGGCTAAAGGTCAAGTTTTTGCCACCCAGAACTATCTTACTAATCCAGCCCATGGGCCAGCAGATCATTGCTAACTTCAAAAAGCTCTACACGAAGGTGCTTTTCCAAAGGTGTTCTGAAGTTACCAGTGAAACTAGCCTAACTCTGACCGAATTCTGGAAGGAACATTTCCACATACTGAGTTGTGTCAGGCTGATAAACATGGCATTGGCAGATGTTTCTAAGAGACTCTAAGAGCAGCTTGGAGAAACCTTTGACCTAATGGGGCTCCTCTTAGGGACTTTGAAGGTTTTGATGATCCTAGTCAGCTTCGAGATGACCCTGAAGCTGAACCCATTCCTCTGCCTGACCCAGATGTTGAGGAAATTGTTTCTGTGGCCAAGTCCATGGGCTTGGAGGCGAGTTCTGATGACATCGAGGAGCTGGTGGTAGAACACAAGACAGAACTCACAAAAGAGGAACTCCAGGAACTTCACGAGGAGCAGCAGAAGATTCTGGCTGAGGAGGTGTCTGGAGAGGAGAGCAAGGAGGAGCCAGCTTCTTAAGAAATCGAGATGCTTCTGCACTGGGAGAAATTCCAAGAGTTCTTTGAGAAGCATCACCATGACAAGGAACTAGTTAACTGGGCTATTGATTACATTGATGACAATTTAGTCAACGTATACAGAAAACAGCTGAAGGAATGCCAACAGCAGACAGCGCTGTTCAAGTTTTTTCAAAAGAAGAAAGCAAGTCTGGTCCCAGTGAAAAAAGGCTAAGAGGTGAAAAAACTCCTGAAGGGCAGCAACCAGATTTTATGGAAGGAGATTCCCCTTCTAACCAATGACGCTCTCTCCATACTTCCTCTCCACATCCATATCCACAGATCCAGAGCCTCATCAATGTCAAGGTATGGGCCCTACTGTAGTTGTTAAAAGTTTTTTTAATGTTTATAAATGACCTAAAGATACAGCGAATAATATATTCATGCAAGTTAAAGCTATGAAAGAGGTCATAAATATTGGTTATACTAACAGTACATTTCATTCTGTGTTTAATCCACAGGTTACTGTACAGTACTGCAGTTCACTGAATGAATGTCCTGGAGCTGTTCAGTGTGTGCTATTCATGAGTGTTAAGGTATGGGCCATGCTGTATTAGCTGTTAAAAACTTTTTAATGTGTTTAAAATGACCTAGGGATGCTTGTAAGATTAAGGATTTTGTGTATTATTACAGCTCATAACAGTAAATAATATTTCTACATTTCATTTTGTGTTTAATCCACAGATTACTGTACAGTATACACTTCATTGAATGAAGTTCCTGGAGAAGTTCAGTGCATGTTGTGTGAGGAGCAACTGTAATTATTCATCAACGTCAAGGTATGGGTCAAGCTGTGCTAGTTGTGAAAAAGTTTTTAATGTGTTTATAAATGACTTAGAAATGCTTGTAAGATTAAGAATTTTTGTGTAGATTACAGCTCATAACAGAAGTACAGTATTCCACAGATTTACACTTCATTGAATGAAGGTCCTGGAGAGGAGCAGCTGTGTACATACTGTACATAGAGTGTGGTGTACAGTAATTTCAATTTAGGTGTAGTAGTAGCAATGTGTACATATGTATGTAAAGTACTGTACAGTATTAATGTCTTTATATGTTTGTGCTAGTATTAAGGATTCCTTGTTGTCATGTATAAAAAAAAATTAACATTCCCTACCTTTTGTGTACAGTAGACCAGTTTTACTAATTACATTAAGTACATTTCTTACCAACTACAGTAGTACAGTAATAAAATGAAAAATGAGTTAATTTCAGGTTTTCTTATTGATCCCTTTAATATTGCATGGTACCAGGTACACGAAGGTGGCAGGCCTCTTAAGATTTTGTGTTGTCTATGTAGGGACTATCTTCCTCTCTGCCTCAAAACTCCATTCTTTTTACCCCTTTAATATTGCATAGTACAGGGTACAGAACACGAAGGTGGTAGGCCTCTTTAAGATTTTGGTTTGAAGGGTGTAGAGCAAAACAAGGAGCATCGGAGGTTGTCCACTACTGCCAGGTGTATGATGAAGCAAAACATTGCTGGCTATCTAGATTCAGACATCTGGATATTACGTAACTGTGTTACAGTACAGTAGATGACAAAAATTTAGTACAGTGTAATGTGATGTCTCACTGCGACATGTAATATCTTCACACTGAAAGGTGATGAATGAAAAAGTAGATTCTTTCCACTCCTATTTAATGAAGAGACGTAAACAAACATGAGAGCAGAGGATGAGATCCTATGCTCGCCACTCGCCAGTGACCACTGGCTATCTTACACATCGCATTTGGATCGAACACCACTAGATGGTGTCGGTATACACAAGGGGTGAGTGGTTGCCACTACCACAGATCTTCGTCCTATAGATTTCTCCAATCTCAAAACCCAGAAAAGGGAGGAGCCGTTCCAAAACCTCATCCCCTGTACCTAGCCAACCACTACCCCGGCCGCCATCTTCATCCCAAGTTAGCACCCCCCAAGCTTGGTATGCCACTCAGGAGGGAAAAAAGGGAGAACAGGGATGGGTCACTGGGTGACACAGGTCTTCCCCCAGAAATAGATTTTTCCTTTGTCAAAATCCCTTTTCTGGGCTCGACCTGTGTCACCCAGTGAAATAGTGACAGAGAATCAACCATACAAAAGCTTGGTGGAGCCCTCTAAGAATTACCTTAATGGAGCTAAATAAAACTATGAGAAAATTATTGTGTTTTAATAACCCAAAACATTCATATTAAAGACATAATTAACATTATAAGGCACACAGTCTAAATCATAAAACAACTAACACCAAGACACTTAAGGCTAACAAAAGATTCAAACAGGAAATCCATGAAACGGCCAGGAGTCAGGCTGTGAAGTAGGCCTGACCTAAAGGTTAGAAGGCAGGGCCAGTAAACGAGGCAGGTAGGCGAGAGAAATATAAACAATAGGATAAACTAAGGTTACATAAACTAATCTAGGGCTGGGGGGACAATACTTCCTGCAGCTACTGTGGGGTATTTAAGAGCCTCTACAGACTTAAGACAGTGGCGTTTGAACACTGTTGGTGATTTCCAGCCCGTATACTTTTTAAGGTCATCAAAATTCATATTATGAAAATAATTAGCTGGGGTGGCCACTGCCCGAATATCATGTACCCTAGGTACTGAATCCGGGTTTGCCTGCTTTATGAAATACAGTATTTGTTGCCTGATGGCCTTTAAGGAAATGGTTCCTCCATTCTCCCTAACAAAAAGAGGGCCTGAATTCCTATTAGAAGTTCTATTTGAATAAGCTTTTAAAGTGTTAACTGGACATAAGGACAGATCCTGTGGAAGGGGAATAATCTTCCAAGGAGACCATCTATTTTGTGGATCCTCATTCTTTGCTAGAAACTTGAGATCCGGAGACAACAGAACTTCTCCTGACGGGAGGAAATCAACATGGTTCGGTTCTCTAGAGAGCAGACAGTTCAGAAATTCTAGCCCCTGAGGCTACTTACTAGAAATAACGTTTTCCTTAACAGACTCGAGTATGTACATAATTCATTATCAGTGTCTGATGCCAATTTAAGTACGTCATTTAAGAACCAGGAAACTATGTGAGGACGGGTTGCTGGTCTAAGACGAGCGCATGCTTTAGGAATTGACGAAAAATATAAGTCTGTAAGGTTAATATTAAAGCCATGTAAAAATATTTTTCTTAAGGCAGATTTTGCTGTAGTAATAGTACTAGTGGCCAGTCCTTTCTCAAATAATTATCTGAAGAAAGATTGCTAGGTTCGTGGTCATTTCCTGAGCTTCAGATTCCCTCAGAAATAATGCTAACTTTTTAACTGCTGAGTCATATTGTCTGAGAGTAGATTCCCTCTTGTCTGATTCTATGAACAGTGTATTAATAGGATCAATGTTAGCGTCTTTCTGAGCTGCAAACTTCATGAAGTCCATAAAGCTAGGGCATTCAGAATTCTTGAGGAAGCTGACACAGTCCGAGTTTGTACTACTTGTGTCAATCTTGGACTGGGGATTTGTTTGTGCCGGAGTTTCAACTCTAGAAGAAGAGGAAACCAATTGCTCTTCGGCCAGTTGGGTGCCACAAGTGCTACTTGACCTTTGAATGATCTGAGTTTGTGTAAAACTTTCATTAATAGGTTTATTGGTGGAAACAGATAGATCCTTTGCCACCTGTTCCAGTCGATTGACATCGCATCCGTGGAATGAGCTAGAGGGTCTAGATTGGAAGCAACGTAACACGGAAGCTTGTGGTTGCTCTCTGTGGCAAACAGGTCCACCTGGAGACCGGGTACTTGACGACAAATCCACTCGAATGATGCCTTGTCCAAGGACCATTCCGACTCCAGCGGAGTTGTCCTGGATAGTGAAACTGCAATGACATTTCGAACACCTGCCAGATGGGTAGCTGACAGGTGCCAAAGATGTTTCCTTGCCAGAGAGAAAATTGCGATCATTACCTGATTGATATGGCTCGACTTGGAGCCCCCTCTGTTTATGCAATGTACAACTACTGCACTGTCCAGTACCAGTCTGATATGGATCTGTCTGGTTGGACGTAGTTTCTTTAGTCTTAGAAATACTGCCATTGCCTCTAGAATGTTGATATGGAACTGGCGGAATACAGTCGACCATGTTCCTTGAACTTTCTTGTGTTGGGAGTGATTGTATGTTAGTTTTATAAGTTAGTCATTATTTTATTTTCTGCATTGATGAAGTGTATGGGTATTACAGAATGTATAAAAAGAAAGCACATGTTTAATTTTATAAGATGTTTTTATAGCATAGCATTCCTTATGTTTAAAGAGTATGTTATTGTTGTGACATCATAGGAAGTGACGTCACAGGACGAAAATGGCGGGAGGGAGAAAAATGTAAACAAACAATGAGCGGGAGTGTTGAAAGCATGGTGGAAAAAGGTAGAGAGAGCTCTCTGAAGGTTAGGTCGATAATGGTTGGGTTGTAAGTCTGTTTGTGGTTTTTGTTGTCGTAAGCTGGATTGCATAGAGTAAAAAGAACAATGTGAACAGGTGAGTGGATCATATAATTGAATAATTTAAGGATAGGTTAGGCTAGAAAAATTTTCAAGTGGTAGCAGAGCGTGGTTCGTTAAAAATGGACGGATCTGATGGTAAACTTTGGGAGATGAAATGGAGGAGAGACTGTCCGAGATTTATCGGGGCACAGGGCGATTATAAAGGATGGAGAGGACAAGTCGAAGATTGGTTTGTGGTGTGTGGAGAAGAAGTGAAATATCCGGGGATAGAGATAAGGATGAGCTTAAAAGGGAAAGCTTTAGAAGTAACAGAAGGAATAGATAGAGATGAACTTAAGGATAGCGAGGGTTCAAAGATAATCCTGTCCAAACTAGATGAAGTGTATCTAAAAGATACGTTAATGGAAAATTACAGTAAAATGAAAAACTATTTTAAAATAGAAAGAGAATCTAGTGAAAAGATGAGAGATTTTATAATTATGTATGAAAAGGCAGAGTCAGAGTGTAGTAGGGCACTAGGGAAAAGCATGCTTGAAGGGGAAGCAAAAGGTTTTCATGTACTAGAACAATCGAATCTCACAGAAGATCAAAAACAAATGGTATTAGCAGCTTGTGGTCGAGAAAAGTTGGAATATAAAACAGTGTCACAAATAATGAAAAGAATATTTGAGGGATTAGGGAATACAGAGGAGGGGGAATGGTTAGGATCAGAAGGTTGTGAGAATTTTGGGAAAGGGTGGAAAAACCAAAGATATCGGGGAAAGGTGAATCGAGATAGAGGTGGAAGAAATCCTTTAAATAGAGAAGGGAAAGTAACACTGTGTGCTATATGCAAATCGGAATGGCATTGGGCCAGAGATTGTCCTCAGAATTTTCAGAATAAGAAGAAATCAGAAACTGGACAAGAAGAAGAAAAAGTTTATAAACGAAAAGTTGGCAAAATAGAAGAAGAATCTTGGGAAGAGGTTGATGCAATTTTAGACACAGGATGTAAGTCAACAGTTTGTGGGGAATTGTGACTAGCACGCATTGTTGTGGGTTTGAATCAGGAAGAATTGAGGAGAATGAATGATACTAAGAAAGAGTCTAATAAAGTATTTAATTTCGTGAGTCATCATACAAGTCGAAAGGAGTAATGGAAATACTGGTGATATTGAAAAACAAAAGTTTTATTTGAAGACAGAAATTTTGCAGGGTGATGTACCATGGTTAATAGGTAAGAAAACCATGAGTAAAATGGGGATGACCATAAATTTAAAAGAGAATTGTGTTAAAATAGAAGTATTAGGGAAATGAAGGTAAAGTTATGAGAAGACAGACAGGGCCATTTAAGAATACCAATTATGAGGAGGAAGGTAGAAGAAGAATTATTATTGGAGGGTGGAAGGAAAGAGCCTAAGGGAAATTAAAGGTACAATGATGAAGTTACATCTACAATTTGGCCACGGAAGTGGAGATAAAATATGGAAGCTAACAGAAGAAGCACAGTGGAGTGACGGTTTGGGAGAGAAGGAAAAAGAGGAAATAAAAAGTTACTAACTGACTTAATCGCAAGTTGTGAAGTATGTAAAGATATAAAAGAAACCCAGCTAAACCAGTAGTGGGATTTTCTTGGAGTAAGACATTCAATGAAGTTGTAGCAATGGATGTGGGAGAGATAGAAGAAAGTTCTTGGTAATGGTAGATATGGCAACAAGGTATTGTCAGGCTTTTTGGATAAAAGACAAGAAACCAGAAACTATTATAAAGAATTTTTGACGGGTGGTTTGCGATATTTGGGGCACCTTCTAAAATATTATCAGACAACGGGGGAGAATTTCAAAATGAAAAAGTAAGGAGGATGGCAGAAAGATGGAATATTAAAGTATTAGCCACAGCATCAGAATCTCCATGGAGCAATGGATTGTGTGAAAAGACAGTAGGCATAATCAAAGAAAACTTAAGAAAGATGAAAGATGATGAGGAAGTGGATTGGTCCATAGCATTAAGATGGGTAGTGAGTGCCAGGAACTGCTTAATAAATAATGGTGGTTTCTCCCCTAACCAATTAGTATTTGGGAAAAATCCTTCCTTGCCTAATTTAATGGGAGAAGAAAGTTCAAGTCCTGCAAGCAGAGAGAAAGGTATGGAAGAAAGCATAGTAAGGGATACACTGAATGCAATGCATAAGGCCAGAGAAGTGTTTATCAAAAATGAGTCTTGTAATAAAATAAGAATTGCTCTAAACAAAAATGTCAGAGAACATAAATTTGAAGAAGCAGTAGTGGGAGACGAGGTATTCTATAAGAGAGAAAATGAAAATGAATGAAGAGGACCTGCTCAGGTAGTGGGAGTATCAGGTAAACAGTAGTGGTTAAACATGGGGATTCTCTAAGAGAAGTAGCGAGAATACATGTTACTAGGATTAAAAGACTATCACCAGAAAAGGAGAAGATACTTAAAGTAGACAAAACACACACTGTGAAAGATGAATCCCTTGCATCAAAGGAAGGGAATATAGATGAGCAGGAAGGAAAGATGATAATTGGCTGGAGAAGGAATGCTGATATAAAAGAGATTATAGAAAGAGATTTGGCAGAGGAAACACTGGAAGATGACGGGGAAAGTGAGGTAACAGAAGAAAGTGAGTTAACAGAAGAGATACCTAAATTCAGAAAGGGAAATAGAGTTAGAGCTATAAACAAAAATACAGGACAAGTAGAAGAGTGGACGATATTGAGCCTTGCAGGGAAAAGATCAAGCAAATCTTGGGCTGATTCGTACATTGTAGAAGACTCACAGTCAGGTGACAAAGGATGGGTTGACTTAAGAGATCATAGTCATGTAGAAAAAATTGAAGATGAAGAAGAGGTTTTGCTAGGATTCGAAAATAGAAATGTAATTGAAGCTAAAGAAAAAGAACTACAAAGTTGGAGAGAAAACAAGGTATATGAGGAGGTAAATGACATTGGACAAAAAGCTATATCTACAAGATGGATAGTAACTGAAAAGGTAAAAGGTGGGGAAAGGATATGTAAAGCAAGATTGGTAGCTAGAGGTTTTGAAGAAGAAATGGCTGAATGGGAAAAAGATGCTCCTACATGCAATGCCGAAATTTTAAAATTTTGTTTGACAGTAATAAAACTGAAAGATTGGAATTGTTATACGTTAGATGTAAAAACTGCATATCTACAGGGTGATGAAATACAACGAGAGGTATATTTAAAACCACCTAGTGAAGATGGTTGGAGTGGATTATGGAAATTGAAGAAAACTGTTTATGGGCTCAAGGATGCAGCAAAGGCATGGTATTGTAAGGTGGTAAAACTGGTGGAGCTTAAAGGGGAGCTTAAAGGTGAGAGGAGTAGATTAGAACCTAATATATTCTTTTGGAAGAAAGACAATAAATTGAATGGTATTTTATGTACACATGTAGATGATTTTTGCTATGGAGGAACTGAAGGATTTTTAAAGGAAACAATTGGGAAATTGAAAGGGAAATTACAAGTAGGAGAACAAGAAAGTAAAAGTTTTAAGTATATTGGAGTAATAGTAGAGCATAAGGAAAATGGAATTTGTCTTAATCAGTGGCAGTATATAAATTCTATAAGGGAACCAGAAGCCAGAAGATTTACAGGTAATAGAGTATTAGGACAAAAGGAGTTAACAGAATATAGATCAGTGGTAGGACAGCTGAATTGGGTATCGCTACATACCGTGCCAGAAATATCATATGATGTTAGTGAATTCAGTAAAGCTTTTAAAGAAGGAACGACTCAAGATATGAGAAAGCTGATTAAGATAGTGAGAAAAACTAAGTGCATAATGGGAGAAGTGATAATAAGTGAGTTAGAAGAAGAAAAGATTTATTGGGAAGCCTATGCAGATGCTTCATTCAGGAATATTGAAGATGGTCATACTCAATTAGGTTATGTGATATCATTGACAGATGGTAAGAGGAGAAGCCCTATATGGTGGAAATCCAGAAAATCCAGAAGAGTAGCAAAGTCCACCATTGAAGCAGAAGCTCTGAGTGTTGGGGAGGCCATAGAAGGATTGATATATTTCAAACATTTGTGGGAAGAGATAGTAGGAGGGAGAAAATTAGAAGCACTGGTGAAAACTGATAGTAAAACCCTAATGACTGCAATAAAATCAAGTACCGGAGTAAGTAGTAAGAGATTAAAAATTGATATTGCAGCAATAAGAGAAACAATAGAATCTGGAGAAATAAGTGAGGTGAGATGGATAAAAGGAAAGCATCAAATAGCTGATGTATTGACCAAAGCTAGAGTTTCTGGGGAAAGCATTAGGAATTATGTAGAGGGTAAAGAATTGGAGAATAATGGAGATTAGAGGGGATTAGGATAAGAAAAGGCTGGAGGGGAGGGAGAAGGAGATAAGGGTGATTGTATGTTAGTTTTATAAGTAAGTCATTATTTTATTTTCTGCATTGATGAAGTGTATGGGTATTACAGAATGTATAAAAAGAAAGCACATGTTTAATTTTATAAGATGTTTTTATAGCATAGCATTCCTTATGTTTAAAGAGTATGTTATTGTTGTGACATCATAGGAAGTGACGTCACAGGACGAAAATGGCGGGAGGGAGAAAAATGTAAACAAACAATGAGTGGGAGTGTTGAAAGCATGGTGGAAAAAGGTAGAGAGGGCTCTCTGAAGGTTAGGTCGATAATGGTTGGGTTGTAAGTCTGTTTGTGGTTTTTGTTGTCGTAAGCTGGATTGCATAGAGTAAGAAGAACAACGTGAACAGGTGAGTGGATCACATAATTGAATAATTTAAGGATAGGTTAGGCTAGAAAAATTTTCAGGGAGTATCCTCCCCATCCGCTTAGGGAAGCATCCGTATGGATCACTAATGATGGAGGGGGAAATTGGAGAGGCACTGACCTTGACAAACTCTTGACTGTTGACCATGGTCGAAGCCTCTTCCTCAACACCGGCGGAATTAGAGACATCTTGTCCCTGTTTCTGCTGTTGGCTCGTCTCCGCCATACCCTGTTTACATCCTTCAGTTTGGCTTTTAGCAGCAAATCTGTCACTGATGCGAACTGAAGAGAACCCAGGACTCTTTCCTGGGTGCAACGACGAGAGGCTCTTTTTGTTTTTGAGGAACTGCCTGGTAGCTTTGGCTATTTCCTCCTTTTGGCTGGCAGAAGTGACAGTTTGTGTGTGTTTAGGTCCCATTGGATTCCTAACCACTGAAATTGAGCCTCCGGAACTAGACGGGATTTCTTCCTGTTTATTTGGAATCCTAAGGATTCCAGTAAGTTGATCACTATGAATGTTGCTTTTCGACATTCCTTGGCGTTGGATGCCCAAATTATCCAATCATCCAGGTGTGCGGCTAACATAATCCCTTGGGCCCGTAACTGTTGGACTACTGTCTCTGCCAGTTTGGTAAAAATTTTGGGCGCTATGTTGAGCCCGAATGGCATGACTCTGAACGAGTATGCTTGTTTCCCTAGTCTGAACCCTAGGTAAGGAGAGAAGTTTCTCGCAATCGGGACGTGATAATATGCGTCTGAAAGTTCTATAGAGGTGGTGACGGCCCCACGGGGAAGTGGGGTCCACACCTGTGAGATTGTAAGCATGCGAAACTTGTCGCACTGAATGTATAAGTTGAGACGAGACAAGTCTAGAATTACTCTTTGCTGGAATGAGTCTTTCTTTGGGAATGGCATGACTCTGAACGAGTATGCTTGTTTCCCTAGTCTGAACCCTAGGTAAGGAGAGAAGTTTCTCGCAATCGGGACGTGATAATATGCGTCTGAAAGTTCTATAGAGGTGGTGACGGCCCCACGGGGAAGTGGGGTCCACACCTGTGAGATTGTAAGCATGTGAAACTTGTCGCATTGAATGTATAAGTTGAGACGAGACAAGTCTAGAATTACTCTTTGCTGGAATGAGTCTTTCTTTGGGACACTGAACAGATGGCCTTGAAATTTCAAGTGTCTCACTTTCTTTATTGCCTTCTTTTGAAGAAGGTCTTTTACAAAGTCCAGTAAGTCTTTGGATGGAGGTTGATGGAACCTGACTGGCGGAGGAGGCCCTCTGCTCCAGCTCCATCCCAGACCTTTTGAAACTATGCTGTGGGCCCACGGACTGAAGGTCCAATGGTCCCGGAAGAGATATAACCTCCCGCCTACCTGAGGAGACTCATTGATTGGAAGAGGCCTTACTTCCTCTGCCTCCTCGGCCTCCTCTTCCACGGGAGAGAGGTCTGGATGCAGTCCTACCTCTGTGGGCGGCTCTGGCTCTACTCCCCCTCGCATGCCTGTTGTAGCCTCGAAACGCCCCTTGGCTTTCAAACGAAGTGTTGAAGGCTGGGGACGCTATGAAGGCTGGCGGAGCAGGGGCTTGCTGAGCCGACTGCATCAGTATGAACTGCTGCTGAGGCTGAGCTTTGGAAGTAGAAGGCTGTCTGATCTGAGAGACCGGTACAGCTTGAAGCACAGTTTGAGCCTGGGGTTTCCTATATCTCCTGAACCTCTTCGTTTCCCTGGGTTGAGGTCCGGAGGTCTCGGTGGACTTCCTTTTAAAAGGGAGTCCCCAACGGGAGCAAAGACTTTGGTTTGCTCTGGTTGCCTCCGCCAGAACATTATTGACCTCATCCTCAGGGAAGATGTTAGGTCCCCAGACAGAACCCTTCATGAGTCTATTGGGCTCATGTCTGATAGTGGTGTCTGCGAAGACATGCTTCCGGCAGTTTTGTCTCGCCGCCACAAAGTCATAAAGGTCCGATTGGAATGATGCTAATAATGATTTCGTCAGGACCTGGAACAGAGGTTCGTCAGGGTAAGTTAACGCTGTTACCTCTGCGATGGTGATGGAATGCAGGGAGCGACTCAACCTGCACTTAGCCTCAAACTCTGCCTTCAGAAGGGCCTCCGGAATCTTGGGAAGCTGTTCACTGAACAAGGTGGAGGCACACTCGGGGTCGAGTTTACCCACTGTGAACGTAGCCGGAGCTCCCGACCAATATTCCGAATCCCCAGGGAAAAGAAGGGAGGTGGGATCTGTCTCCCAGAGTTGAGGCAGCAGTTTGCCATCTATTCCCGCCTGAATTGTCAATTCTGCAATCTTAGTCATGCAGGGGGTAGGGATGGAGTCACCTACCGAGAACATCGTAAAACTCCCTTTAAAGGGAGTAAGTTTTGTATTTTCGCACTCCCAGTCAGTGAGAGCGCGCATCAGGGCAGATTGGGCTTGGTCCCTGGGAAAGATAACCGTTTCCTTCGGGACCTTGTCAGATATAATCCAGGCTTCCTCTGTTAGCCTGGCATAGCCTGGGTAGGGAGGTACCAGGTCGGCTGGAAAGAACTCCAGTTCTTCCAGATGCCGAGTGCCCAAACCCTCGATGGTCAGGGTATCATTATGCAGGGGGGCGTGTAGAGCCAGCCGCCACGGGTTCCCCCTTATCAAAGGGGGCAGTCTGGAGGCATCTGGAACAACATGGGAGTGCTGTACTGCTCCGGATTGGATAAATCCGGGAGAGCAAGCTTTCCTGGGCCTCCATCCTCTGTGCCAATGACAGCACTGACTGACCAGAGGTCTCAAGCTTGAAGCAAGCTGAGAAGAAAGGTCTTATATCCTAGCTTCAACCCTGGAGTCTAACTTCTGCATCAGAAGTTCGTGCAAGGCCTCAGGATCAAAGTTAGGCTGTGGAGGTTTAGCCTTAGACACCCTGGATCTCGACCCTTTGGACGGGGAGTAGTTGAGCCAGCTTGAGGACGCCACTGATTTAAGAGCCAGTGACGACCTTGAGGGAGCTGTCGGATTAGACCTTTGAGGTCTAGAGGACTTTGGTAAGTCCTTTTTTAAGGATTTCACCTTGGGGATAACAGACCTAGATCTGTCCCCTGAAAAGAAGAAGAAGAAGAAGGAGAACTAAAAAGGGAACTACCAAGACCCTGTCCCCCTGCCTCACTTACCATCTTACCTTCTACCTGATGGTCCAAATCCACGCTCATCGGCTCGAGGTGGATGTTGATGGCCGCTACCTCTTCCACCACCTCTCCGCACAGGTTGTCTTCTTGGGAGGGTTGCGTCTCTTGCCGGATCCTCTCGATGATTGGGGTGGCCAATTCCGCCGGCATTGCAGCGGAGATCCGGGCACCGGGGTAGAGGAGATTACAAATCTCCTCCAACAGGACATAAGGATTGCCAGACGCAACGTTCCTCCCAAATCCGCCGACCCAGATCTTCAAGGTCGACAGTGAAGAGTCACGGATGATTTGGTCAGACTGTAAGAAAGGGCAGGACTTACTGAGAATATTCTCCAATTTCCCGTATATGTCTATATAAGTCATTAAAGTCAAAAAGAGACTAACGGTTAGCGGTCTCTTAAAACTTACTGACTCATCCACCAATAACTCGTACAGAGTGTAGCAGACTTCACAGCCGTCCGGGTGCCAAACGACCAGGTCCCCAATGTGGACCGAGCAGCTGGAGTGCGATCGGCACACCTCGTGTCCACAGGGCTGTTGGAGAATCGCCGTGCACCCTGGCTCCTGACAACGTACCATCTGTAAGTGGAATGGCGGTACATGAGTAACGTCAAGGCAAGGCCCGCCAGAGTTAGGTCCGGCGGTAATAGGCTACCTTAACACAGATTTATGGGTGATGAAACATGCGTGTCATCAGGCAAAACCCGCCGGAATTGAATACGGTAGTACAGACTAATAAACATAGGTTATGCTACGGAATGGCTAACTATTAATTATGTTAAAAATAAGTACTCTAAGATACTCCGTCGCTATGGTACTCCGGCGTGATTTGCCACTGAAATCTCGTTATGTCACATATTATGGAAACAGCTTAATGTGGTGGAAAGGAGTGTTCGCATATGGCCCATCTCTCAATCGCCCCGGGCGGAAACCACATAGTGGAAAACGCCAAATAAACCGGAAACTGTGGAAAGCGAGCAAACGAAACACCACCCGATAAGGGAAAGGTAGCAGAGTGGCGGAAGCCTGGCGAACGGCGACCAGTTGGGTGGGTAGCACCCTCTGGAAGCCGAATGAAACCTCCCCACGGGGGTGCCAAACGCAAGCGATCGGTTTCCCTCTGCTAGGAAGACGCCCAGGTCACTCGCCAAAAACTAACTGATCAGGTAAAGAAGGACTAGGCTATATACACGAAATAACCTGTGCAACCTTCGATCCCAGCCTACCTTCCAAAACCAAAACTTTTGGCTTGGTCAGGAAGGCCAGAATGAGCGCTACAGGTGAGGGGGGGGGGAAGAACCTCGCATAACCTAGCCACACCCTCCAAAACCGACAGCCTGGTCAGGTGGAAGACTATGAATAGAGGAGACCCTTCACTATTCTAACCTCACCTTCCAAAACCTAACGGCCTGGTCAGGTGGGCTAAGGGTGAAGAGCAACTCTCTCACTAGCCTAACCTCACCCTCCAAAACCTAACGGCCTGGTCAGGTGGGCTAAGGGGGAAGAGCAACTCCCTCACTAGTCTAACCTCACCTTCCAAAACCTAACGGCCTGGTCAGGTGGGCCAAGAGAGAACGAGGAACTCCCACACAAACCTAACATCTCCCTCCAAAACCTCAAAACGGCCTGGTCAGGTGAGCTAGGTAGTCTGAGCATCGTGTAAAAGCGCCTATCCTGTCTAGCCTAACCCTTCAAAACCGAATTACGGTTCGGTCGAGTAGGCTAGGCTAGAATATACCTAATCGAATAAAACTACCTGACGTCAAGAATACTAACATAAAAAAGTTAACCGTTCGATGTGAGATATATACTTATAAATACATAAATGACTCAGTGTCAGAGAGGTCCAAACAACATCCGTTATACGGGAAGCGGGGATACTCAAAATGGCCACCTCTGACACCGCATTGTACACAAAAACTAATCCAAGAATAGACAAGTCATCCATCCTTGTACACATCAGTTATGATCATGAAAATAATAATACCACCATCGAGAAGGCACCAATTCACTGGTGGAGGAAGGAAACCAGAGAAAAGGGAGAAAACTATGATCAGAAAAAAGGGGGGAGGGATGTACCTCCATCCCTAGCCTAGATCAGTCATGATACGGGCTCCCTAACCTCCTACCAGCGAAATGGTAAATTCTCCAAATAAGGCTCCAAATGGAATGGAGCCTGGATAAAAACTAGCAGAAACATTCTGCTAATAAAATGCGAAGACTGAGGGTCAAGCATGGCAGAGGCAGACACAGCCCACGCCCGGCGCGTGGAACTATTTACCTTGGTAAACAATATGCAAAGTCAAAAATAATGCCTCTGTAATAAAAAACCAAAAGGAAATGGTACTCAACTTAGATGGTGGAAACTCCTGATGGGATGACATGATGAAAATGCAGAAAAAACCAAAAAACAACACCAAGGAAAAACACGGTGTAACTAGGAAGGCGTGCTAAATTGGAATGAAGATGGCGGCCGGGGTGGTGGTTGGCTAGGTACGGGGGGATGAGGTTTTGGAACGGCTCCTCCCTTTTCGGGGTTTTGAGATTGGAGAAATCTATAGGACGAAGATCTGTGGTAGTGGCAACCACTCACCCCTTGTGCATACCGACACCATCTAGTGGTGTTCGATCCAGGGGTCGTAACCCTGGCATTATGGTTAGCTTTTTCTCTGGTATATTTAGCAATATTTATACCTAGAAATCAGTGCTAATGGACTATTTCACTGGGTGACACAGGTCGAGCCCAGAAACATACTTATTCCTATAAAATAATAATAATGAAAGTGTACAAGAATACATATATTTTATATCTATACACCTCCTACCCCCTTTATGCTCGTAGCACCGTCTCGAGCGGAACATGGACTTCTTTCAGCGAGTCGGGTGAACGACAAGGGGCACTGGGGGGTGCTGAGTGAAGGCCCATTTTCCTGGCCGAAGCAAGGGGATGCAGGGACTTGGGGAAAGGGGCACTCGGGGTGGCACTGGAGATGTCTTCTGTTTCGAACCAAACGGCCACTAGGAAGGCGTACCTTTCTTGACCTGCCATGGCCCATCACGATGCAACCTTGTCCCATCGTGGCGTCTTGGCGTCCTGTATCCTGACTTGCTGGACTGGTGGGGAAAGGGTGGGCATGACTTGTAGTTAGGCACGTGGGTGCAGATGTCCTCAGTCTTGGTTTGCCATTCTTCCGTGAATGATAATGGGTGGGCCAGAACCAAACCATAGAGAATCTGCACTAGGGGAAGGCGGAGTGTTCACTGCAGTCCTCTATCGTCTTCACAATCTATATTCCCGGATGGGGCTGTTGTTGTTGTTGTGTTGTTGTGGTTCCCAGACTCTGTTATGGCCCATCACGATGAAGGACAACCTTGTCCCATCTGTGTGGTAGTGTGGATGTTGTTTGTTGTCTAAGGGCTGCCTTAGGGCAATCTACTAAGAGATGTGTACTTGCTGGGGACTAACTTGAGAGTGGACATATGCCTGTTTGTTTGTTGTCTATGGTGTTTGTAGGGTTTAGTGATTGGTGATGACCACAGCGAAGTCGAGAATTGTACTCTCTCCAATCTTGAGAGCTGTGTTTCTGTACTGCTTATGTTGGGTGGGGGTGCCTAGTATTTTGTTGTTGGGAAGGTTATTAAGTGCTTGTCTGGTGAGTGAGTATGGATCTTTTTGTTTTGTGTGCTTTTGTGGGTTGGTATAGAATTCAAGATATCTGCCATTGTCTGTGTGGTGTATTCACTATTTGCCTGTGTGTTGGAATGATAATGGGGCTGTTTGGCCAGTTTATGACCGATGCCAAGAATTGTGTGCCAGGTGTTGCCTGATGGTGAGAATCTTGGTTTCGGTGTAAGTGTTCTACTGGTGTGGATTGTGTACTGAATGATTCTCAGAGCTGTGTTTTGTATTATTTGTAGTTTGTTTAGTTGTGTGTTGGATATGGCAGGGGGCCAGGCTGGGCTGGCATTATGGAGCGGATGTATTTTTGTATACTGTGATGAGTGTTGTCCAAATGTTGTGCCTGTTAGTGATCTTAGTGCATTTAGTCTAGGTCTGCATTTCTTGATGATGTTACTGACATGTGGAGCAAATGACACTGAAGTGTTGTATGTGACTCGTTTCGAATTGGGTGTTGTTCAGCGTTGCTGTGGGTCTGTACTGATGTTCTTTGTTGTGACTAGTGAGTAGTGTACTTGTGGATTTTGTTGGTGCTACCTGTAATCTGTTTTGTGTGAGCCAGTTTTCAAGTTGTGTTATGTAAGTCTGTACTTGTGTGGAGCATACGTTTTTGTCCATGTATTGATATGATTGTTAGATCGTCTGCATATGAGGAAGTGATATATGGTTATGACTATGTCATGCATGAATAGGTTAAAAAAGTGTTGGGCTTAGAATCCTTGTGGGACACCGTTGATTTTGGATGACTCTTGGTGTACAAATGCTTGTCTGTCTGTTAGAATGGTTTGGTGTTGTTGTGTAGTGTGGTGTTGTAAACTTTGTTGATGAGAAGTGGTCTAGAGATGGCGTCAAAGGCTTTACTTATGTCTATTGTGATTAGCAGTGTTCTTTGTGGTGGGCGTCTGGAGTTAATGCCATCTTGTATTTTTTTGTGTAAGGTTGGTGAGTAGCCTTGTTGTGGAGTGGTGTGGTCTGTAAATGTTGAGTGGGTGACAGTGGTCTTGTGGTGTGGTTTTAACGTAAGATGAGGCGTTCTACTACTTTTGATGGTGTGCAGAGTAAAGTTATAGGTCTGTATGAAGCTGCTTGTGTAGGTGTTTTGTTTGGTTTTAGAAGTGCTATTATTTTCCCCAGTTTCCAAATGTGGGTATAATGCAGTGTGCGTATGAATAATTGGCTATGTTTGTCAGTGTTTGTGTGCTGTAGTCATAATGAGATGTTTGGCAGCTTTTACTGCTGCTTCCGCATGTCCATTGGACTGATAACAAGTGATGATATGGATGACTCCCCAGCATTCGGTGAAACTTGGCTGAGAATGGTGATCCTCCGTCCGTCCGTAAGCAGTGGGACACCAACTTCACGGAAGTAGACACAAAACATTCTTGTGACTCTAGCTGCAGTCGGTCGCTTCCACAGGGGACAATCACAGGCCAGCCTGAAAGTCTATCAGCTATAACAAGGAATGCCTTCCTGCAACGTGAAGGGTGACACACTTTCATGTTGGGTTCATGTTGCTGACTGGGGAGAAGCTGTTGGCAAGCATTGCAAGCTTCTACTGTATTCCTTATGTCAGCATCAATGCCTGGCCAAAATACTGTCTGTCTTGCACGACGTCGAGTAGCTTCGATCCCTCGGTGGCTGTCATGGAGGCGAGCCAAGGTGCGTCTACGGAGGGCTGCAGGTATGATAATCCTGGGCCCATATAGCACTAACTCTCCATCTGCGTACAGGCTATCCCACAGCTTCCAATATGGGAGGGCGGAGATGTGGAGGTCGTAGCGGTTGGTGGGGAAGCCCTTGGAGATATATTGGACGAGGCGACTGTAGTCCTGATCCTGAGATGCAGCAGTGCGGAGTTCCTGTAGGGTCCTGTCTTCTTCGATGATGGGTCCTGTTGCCTGATCATCGGTGGAAATGGCAGTGCTGGTGACGATGCGCCTGACATGGGCAGTTGAGGTGGTGCAGTCTTCCTCATCTTCAGGTGTGGGGCGACTGGTTGGGGAGCGAGACAGGACGTCTGGTATGCAGAGCTGTTTCCCCGCACGCCATACTGCGGTGAAGATGTAGGGGGCCACTTTCATCTTGAGGCGTTGCAGGCGTGGATTCTCAATGGCATCCAGGGTGTAGTGGTTGAGGATAGGAATCAAAGGGCGATGGTCAGTCATCACAGTGAAATGCTGAAGTCCAGATAGGTATAGGCGGCACTTAGCCATGGCCCAAGTGACTGCAAGTAGCTCCAGCTCTATAGTGGCATATCAGGTTTCCGTGTCCGTAAGGAAACAGGAGCCACAATGGACGAGACGCATCCGACCGTGGCCGTTGTCCTGAAGTAGGGCATAGCCAAGGCCATACAAGCATGAGGCGTCTGTCTGCAGGATCACAGGCAAGCCTGGGTTGAAAGGTGCCAGGACTGGTGGTGAAGTCAGAGCTTTCTTGACATTCTTAAATGCTTGCTCATGGTCAGGCGTCCAGATAAATGAATGTTTCGGGCTCATGAGCGGGCGTAGAGGCTGTGCTGCTGATGAGATATCTGGAGTGAAGTCGGCAGGTTGGTTTACGAGACCCATAAACGACCTGATATCTGTGACATTGGAAGGCGTGGGGAAGTCACGTATGGCAGATACCTTGTCAGGGTCTGCTGCGATGCCATCAGGTGATAAGACATACCCACAGAATTTAACTTGAGAGGCAGCTACGGTGAACTTTTCCTTATTGAGGGTAATGCCGTATTTATGGCACCTGGTCAGCATTTGGTTTATGTGTTGCAGGTGGGAAGAGAGATCCTTGTCTGATATAAGGATGTCATCTATAACCTTCACACAGTTGGAGATACCTTGTAGTGCCGTATCTCCACGGAGGCAGTAGGCATCATCCGTCACTGCGAATCCCATCGGGACCACGGCAGTGCTGAAACCTTCCGTACGGGGTTATGAACGTGGTCAGATGGCGATCTTCCTCTGCCAACTCCATCTGCCAATAGCCATGGAGGGCATCCGCTGTCGTGAAATACTTTGCAGTAGGAGAGATGTTGCGGATGGCGTCATGGGATGTGGGTGATGGATGTGTTGGGCGGGCAACCTGAGAATTTAAGTGGGTGTAATCCACAGTGATGCAAACACCTTTGTCCTTAGGTACCAGGACCATGGGGTGGCACCATTCTGAGGGTTCGTCGCCTACGGGCGTGATGATTCCTTGTTGCACTAAGGAGTACAGTTCTTCTTTCACTTGATCCCTGAGGGCGAACGGAATGGGCCTGGGCGTATGTACAGCGAAAGGTGTAGCACCAGGTTTCAGTTGGATCTGCATTGGATGACCTGTCATCTTCTTTAGTGGCTGAGTCTGCAGATCTGCCTTGGATATGAGTACATCATTGAAGTGGCGAAGAAAATAATCCTTAGCAGCTGCAGGTCTGCTAAGGATGTCATGGCAGAGTCAGGAATCTGGGCACACCTGTTGACATGTGTAACCTTCAGAATGGGCTTTGGGAATTCTGGTGACACTATAGCAAGGGCTCGGCAATGTCCATGGGAGAGGAGGGCAGTCTGGATATCCTCGTGAACATGTATAGTCGCTACACATGACTTGTTGCCGAGGCAAAGTGTCGCTTGGAAACATCCCACGACTGGTGGCATGGGGAATCCATCTGCAGTCACGACATCCGTCAAGGGTGGAGGTGAAAGTTTTGACCTGGGTATGTGGAGTGCATCCAGGTGCGTGGTGCCAATCACTGTAATGTCTGCTCCTGTGTCGGGGATTAGCTGGAGATGTGATGAGATGTCACCGAATGACAGGGAGACAGTGACTGGTGTGGGGGACTCATTATCTAAGTTGGCACCCAAGAGACGTAAGTTGGAGTTTGACTTGGTACGTGATGAGGGACGGTGTCTACTTGGTGTTGGTGATTAAGCTGTAGATCCAGTCCGATTTGTCTTGGTAGACCTGCACATCTTCACGAAGTGTCCCTGTTTCTGGCAGGCACTGCACTGGGTATCCTTAGCAGGGCATTTCTGAGATCGGGGCCAATGACCTGTGCATCCACAGTTATTGCAGGTGGCACCCGAGGCTGGGCACTGTCCTGAGTTGTGCTTGCAAGAGCAGTTTTGACAGGGGTTGCCGTTAGTAGAATGTTGAGAACGCAGGTTGGGAAATCGATGAGAATTCCTCTCTGTAGTCGTTGATTCTTCTTGTATGAAGATACAGCGCTGATCTGGCTAGGGGCGGATGCAATGGCTGATGCAGTCGCACATGTAGACTCGAAGGAGCGGCAGCAAGTCACAAAATCTGTGAGGGTGGATGAGGGTTGGAGGGCTATAAGGCGTTGTATTAACTCTTCGTCCCTCACTCCCATCAATATTACCATTTGCAACTGCTTTTCTGCGCAGGAAGCGGGGTTGCCAGTGCATAAATCCACTTCATCGGCGAGATCCTTGAGGTGTGCATAGTAATCTACAAATGATTTCTGAGACTGCGAAAATGCTTTTGCAGTGCATTCAACACCTCTGTGAGGGAGAGTGATGTGTCATGAGGGATGCCGAGTGTATGCGTAAGCAGACGTTGAACTTCCAGGGAGATGCAGGTCCTCAGGTGAATCAGCTGGGCTGCTTGATGCAAGCTGTCAAGTCCAACTAGGGCTGCATAATCCTCAAAATGAAGTCTCCATTGACGAAAAGCTTGATATGTTGCATCTTGTTGCAGAATTGGAGGGGGATGAACCTTAGGCTGGCTAGAAGTCATGGGTGTATTTACCCGTTGGGCTCCTAATGGCGTGGCAGGGGGTGCCAGTGTGGTGTCAGGTTGCTGGGGTTGCTGAGACTGTTGTGATGATGCCAGCTGTTCTGACAGCAGTGTAAACAGAGCCATGAATCGCTGGTTATCTTCCTGTCTTGATTGCTCCATTTGTTGCCTGAAGGTCTGTTCCTCTTGTCTCCTTCAAGCTTGCTCCTGCAAGCTGGAAGTTTGAAGAAAATGTATGAGGTACAACATGTCACTATCACGGCCTCCTGGCCTGTTGGGCGTAAGAGGGGGAGGAAGGGAGGAGCTGATAGCATCATCAAGTGTGGAGGGGCTGGTATCATCATCAGCAGTGGGGGGATGCATGGATCCGTCGTCTCCCGTTGGATCATCCGTCTGATCCTCTTCTCTCTGATCCAATAATTCAATTAGCTGTTCCTCTTGCTGAGCCATATTGAGTTGGGTATCATACAAAACCTTAGGATCTTTAGAGTGCAAGGAAAATGTTCAGTTCTCTGTAGGTACACAAAGAAATGCACCAGAAGTATTTAAAATAAAAGATCCTGTTGAAAATAAGCTGTAAAAAGGCTGGAAAGTCGAGCGAATGGAGGCGAGTGTGTGCGTACGTGTGTTGTGGTGGTGGTGGGCGGGGCATAGGCTAGTGACGGTTGTCTTCTGGGCTCTCAGTGTCTATCGATGCATGAGAGGGGTAGGGCAGTCCATGGAATCGCTGGGGGCAAATTTGAGTAGCCTTATGCACTGGCGAGGGGAAGTGGTCTCGCAACATCACACTGCACTAACACACTAACACTGCCTTTCACAAACACTATATCACTCCTGGAGACAAAGTAATGCACCCAGATACTGTCGATGATATCCCGAGTCACTGTAAGATCCAAGGTGAGAGGCGAATACAGCAATGACGGTTGCTTGAATTTCGAATTTGGGGTCTGGCTGATTGAAGTCTCTATCAAGGGAGCGGCTACATAACACTGCGCCATGTAATGTGATGTCTCACTGTGACATGTAATGTCTTCACACTGAAAGGTGATGAATGAAAAAGTAGATTCTTTCCACTCCTATTTAATGAAGAGACGTAAACAAACGTGAGAGCGGAGGATGAGATCCGATGCTCGTCACTCGCCAGTGACCACTGGCTATCTTACACATCGCATTTGGCGGGAAAGACAAAAGTATTGTCTGCTAAAATACAATGTTGCCACGTTGCATAATTCAGCCAGTGATCTTACAGTATTTATAAGAATGTGTAAACGGTTAAGCATGAATGGAATATTAAAGGTAACATAAACATACTTATTCCTGTAAAATAATAATAATGAAAGTGTACAAGAATACATATATTTGATATCTATACATACAGTACATATAGTACATGCATAACTGTTAATTTGGAAACAAGTGTAATCTCTGAAATACAGTACTGTACGTATACTGTAGATGAGAAAGTGTTACATGGCAACCAGGGTCTCATGCTCGATTTTTTTTTAAACAGAGACGCACATGTGCATTTCTGTAGCGAATGCAATGTTTACGTATGCTGTTCGGTATGAACACCTTCTTAAGCTTCTCGTAAAGAAGAGGTTAGCCTGAGGTTAACTCAGAAATTCTGCTTACAGGGATATTTTATGGAAAAAAATATGTTAGGATATCATAACATTTATTGAAAATTAATACTGAACATGTAATTAGTACCGTGATACGCCACCAGGATGGCGCTTTGGTTTGTTTACATCCGCTCATGCCACAAGCTGCCTAGTGCCGACATAACTTAGGAAATTTTTCTTAAGTTTATGATAATAGACATAATTCGACTTATTTTTAATATTTTATTAATTTACTGTAATAATCAGGCTTGTTTTTCAATGTTATTATTATTAGCAACAGTTTTTGTATGTACCCGTTACAGTACATTCTGATAGTGCCTATAGGCTACCTAGCCTAGCCTATGGTGCTCGGTCTACCATCGGTAATACGGCCACACTGGTCGCAGGCCAGTTTTTTCTACAGTATGCATTTAAAAATGAAAAAAGTGCATCTAATACAGTAAGTTATTTAACTCTGAACTTATTTAATTGTAATTTGTGTGATGTTTTGTATAAAAAGGCAAGGTTGGGGTAATGACTGGTGATCAGGAATTGATTAATTCATTTTCGGTTATTTTGTATGGGAAAAATTGATTCGGATTTCAACTAAATCGAATTTCGACGCTTCTTCTGGAACGGATTAGTGTCGAGGACTGGGGCTCTACTGTGTATATATTACTGTGTGTGTATATATATATATATATATATATATATATATATATATATATATATATATATATATATATATATATATATATATATATATATATATATATATATATATATATATATATATATATATATATATATATATATACATATATATATATATATATATAATATATATATATATATATATATATATATATATATATATATATATATATATATATATATATATATATATATATATATATATATATATATATATATATATACAAACACACAGAATTCCCAATATGAACTTGTATACTCTTGACTTACTACGTCCACCTGTCATTTTAGATCAATACGGATGTCTGGGAATGCTGCTGGTTTGGAGCCCCATACTGTTATAGGGTACTCCCGGGAGCTAGTAACATAGCAGAGGACAACACTTCTCCATTAAGTGTGACATAGAGATAGATAACCCTGGAGAATCTACATAGTACAGAATGCCATAATGGATATATGACAGGTGTTAAAGTACAGAATGCCATAATGGATATATGACAGGTGTTAAAGGTGATTAATACAATGAATCTAATGAGCATGGAACCTCACTTGTTCCACTGCTTCCACATAATCTAATGATTACGAGTCAAACACCTGCATGTCACATCTTTCAGATGAAATCTTACTAACATCGTTTATCGTTTCCATACCCCTATCATCAGAACCACATTGACAATATTATGTTTATAAAACAGAGATGGAGATAGAGCTCTAATCTCATGAACAAAAATGATTAATGAAGGCCTTCAGATAAAAAAAATCCTCCCTTCAACCCAAGATAATTTATGTTGCCTGGAGGTTTGGCAAGCATTGACATTAATATCATGCTTACAGAACAGAGATGGAGATAGAG
This sequence comes from Macrobrachium rosenbergii, assembly GCF_040412425.1. Taxonomy (NCBI): domain Eukaryota; kingdom Metazoa; phylum Arthropoda; class Malacostraca; order Decapoda; family Palaemonidae; genus Macrobrachium; species Macrobrachium rosenbergii. Next base: position 49,972,136 of record NC_089796.1, read on the forward strand.
CTCTGATGTCATGGACAAAAATAATAAATGAAAGACTTCGGATAAAAAAAATCCTCATTTCAACCTGAGATAATTTATGCTGCCTGGATGTTTGGCAAGTAGTGTCACTAATCCTGCATCAATGGATCTATGAAAAGCATACCTCTGGAGAAGGATAATATTAACCCTTAAACGCCTACTGGACGTACCATACGTCGACTAAAATTGTCTGTTGGGTGTCAAGTGGACGTACCATACGTCGACTAAAAATGCTTTTTTTAAATATTCGCGGAAAAATAATTATAGGCCTAGTTTGCAAAAGGTTTTAAATCACGCGCCTTGAGGGATGCTGGGAGTTCACGGATCAAGCTGTTGTTTTGTTTATAAGCGTCACCCAGACGCGCATGCGCGAATTCCCTCCTCGTACCAGAAAGCATCAGCGCCGCATCGTCCGAGAGTGATTTTTTGACGCATCCGTGTTTTGCAGAACTTTGGCGAGTGTTTGCGTATTTGTGAGGCAACAGGACGTTTGCAGAGATGTCTCAACGTCGTTAGGACCGTGAAAGGCGCATATGGCCTGTCGGTAGTGAGCGTGTGAGACGAGTTTTAGACTGGGACGCTGGAGAGGGACCAAGTACCCAAGATGACCCAGCTTCTCAACGCCGTGTTGTGCGGCCACGTGTGACCGAAGGGGACCAAGGACCACATCCCGTGCCTTTTACGACCCCTAGGAAGCATCAGGGTGTCCTGAGGGGCATCCGAAAGCATTTGGGAGGCCTCTAACAAAAGGACATTGACGAGTACTTGTCGGAGCTCAATCGAGAGCAGGTGGGAAGTCCTGATTTCGGTGGCAGTTGGTCATCCAGTGATGAGGACATCACGCCTGATGTTAGTGATGACGAGTACTTGCCCCCAATGTCCGTAAGAAAGCCACAGGAGGAAAGTGAATTGGAATTTAGTGGTTTCAGTGCGCATGAGGGAGAGTCTGAGGAGGAGGAGGAGGCCCCGATTGTGGCTGGTGGGGACAAGACAGAAAGTGAGGGAGACGGACCAGCTGGGAGGGTGGGAGTGCGTAGACGTGCCCGTGCACGTGCGCGTGCGCGAGCACAGGCCCGTAGAAGGTCGCAACGTCGCGGCAGCTTGGGTGAAGGCCGTTCGTCCGAAAGTGATGAGGGGTGGTTGGAGGACCCCACCCCACCTAACATGCACCCATTCACGGCAGCACCTGGACTGACCGTCCCTGTGCCTCTCACTGCACTGGGGTTCATTCAACTCTTGCTGACGCGGGAATTGCTGGAATTCCTAGTTGCAGAGACCGCAGATTACGCTCGGTACTGCCGTGAGGAACTGCAGACGACGTTGTCGTATCGCTGGCGGGGCTGCAACCTCACGGACATGGCGCATTTATTGGGGCTCCACATTTTTTTTGGAATGATGCCTGCTGCCGACGTCAGGCAATATTGGAGGCGGAATTTTTTTTTAAGTACGCCCAATGTGCCCGGCATTATGCCCCGTGATAGTTTCCTGGCGATGGACAGGTATTTCAACGCCTTCAACCGAAGGGCTGTACCCCGGGAATAACCCCGACCGCCTCATCTTAGTCTGTCCAGTGTTGGAGTACATTCGTGAACGGTGCCAGTTTCTCGTGGTTCCTTCCAAGAACCTTTCTTTGGATGAGGGGATGATGCCATACAAAGGGCGTCTAAGTATAAAAGTGTACAACCCCAAGAAGCCAAAGAAATATGGTGTAAAGTTATTTTTCATTACGGAAGCCAACACTGGATACGTCGTGGACTTCTCGGCGTATTCTGGGGTCTTCTCCACGCTGCGTGACACTGTCTTCGGTCTTGTGGATCGTTTCCGTAACCAGGGATACCACCTGTTTATGGATAATTATTATAACTCAGTATCCCTGGCCCAGGAACTGTATGAAGCAGGTGTGCACGTCAGTGGTAACCTTCGGTTGGTGCGTGGGGCCCCGAATGTCCTCAAGAGGTTTGCTAGCCACCTGCAACATCTGGCAAGAGGAGAGACAGAGAGGCGGCGGAAGGGAGATGTCTTCGTCATCTGTTGGAAGGGGGTCCGACTCGTGCCCATGATTACGAGGAGTCATGACCCCATCCAAGAAGAGATCATTCAGCGGAAGAGATCATTCAGGGCCGAGTTACGTATGAGGAGTTTCGTGTCCAACGCCCTACTGTCATCGGGCACTACAACAGGCACATGGGAGGAGTTGATCTCTTTGATCAACTCATCCAGTATTATCCCTTCGCCAGGAGAACCAGGAGGTGGACACAGAAGCTCGTCAAATACCTCCTTCAGTTGGCCCTCCAGAATGCCTACATCCTTTACTGTGGGTACAATTCTGACGCTCGGAGGTTGACCCACATCCAGTTTCCTGAGGTGGCTGGGAATGCCCTCATAAACTTCAACCCAGAGGAGTGGCCTTCCAACACCGCCCCCCTGCCCTGAGCTCCAGCTCTGCCCCGAGAGGAAAGGGCAGATGTTGCTAGGAGGGCCAGCCTCGGTCTTCCTGCTCCTGCTGACGCCGCCCCTGCTGCTGCTGCCCTTGAAGATGCCGCCGTCGTTGATGATGCCGCCGCCCTGGATGATGCCGCCGCCCTGGATGATGCCGCCGCCCCTGGTGATGCTGCCGCCCTCCCTCACATTCCAGTGTCCCGTAGGGCAGTCGACCCTGTGTGTCAGCTGCAGGCAGGAGATCACACACTGGAGCTCCTAGAAGGGCGTAAACAGAAACGGTGCCGGGTGTGCCATATGAATGGCAGAAGGAGAGACACCCGTCTGTCGCACCTGCAAGGTAGCACTTTGCAGGTTCGAGGAGTGTAACCGCAAGCACCACACTGCAGTTATATATTGGAGTGCGCCTACCCGAGCGACACCGGAGGGCGCAGCGGGCCGCCGAAGTGCGGCCCATCCGCAGTAAGGGCGCGCGTCTCCCTCCTCCGCCTGTGCCTCGTCATGTCAAGAGGAAAAAAATGCAAGACTCTTCAATGGAGGAGGGAGAAAACAAGAACAGAACGAAGAGTCAGGATTACGAGTGAGTATTCTGCATTGAATTTATTTTTAGTTTTATATTTATTACAAGTTTTTATATATCTGTATTTATTGGTGTTTTGTATATTATTTCGTTTTATGCAAAACAAAGTTTTTCACAAGCATTCCTTTTAGTTATGTATCCGTACCAAAGTAAAAAACAATATAATATTATATATATGTGTATGTATGAATGTGTATATATATATACTCATATGTATTGTATATATATATATATATATATATATATATATATATATATATATATATATATATATATATATATATATATATATATATATATATATATAAATATATAGTATATATATATATATATATATATATATATATATATATATATATATATATATATATATATATATATATATATATATATATATATATATATATATATATATTTTTTTTTTTTTTTTTTTATTTATTTATTTGGGTCTTTTTTGGGTAAGCAAAAAATCTAATATTTTGGTGATTTTCAATCCTTTACCTGCATTTTGCAACAAACAGAAAGTCTCTAGCACAATATTTCGATTTATGGTGAATTTTTGAAAAAAACTTTTTCCTTCGCTCCGCGCGCAGGAAATCCACGGAAAATGTCATCATTTCTTGAGTCACCTTGCTGTAATTTTTTCGCCGTTTTATATTATTCGTTACATAAAGTGTAATACATCAAAATGTGCGCAATTTCATGTAGAATACAACAAAAAATAAATCATTCTTTTAGCTCTTAACAGTTTTCAAATATTTTCATTTAAATCACGATAACTGACAAAATTTTAACATTCGGTCAACTTTGACTCGACCGAAATGCTCGAAAGACGCAATCGTAGGCCAAAATTCTTACATTCTAGTAACAATCAATCATTTACCTTTATTCTGCAACAAACAGAAAGTCTCTAGCACAATATTTCGATTTATGGTGAATTTTTTTTTAAAACTTTTTTCTTCGCTCCGCGCGCGGGAAATCCACTTAAAATGTCATCATTTCTTGAGTCACCTTGCTGTAATTTTTTCGCCGTTTTTTATTATTCGTTACATAAAGTATTATACATCAAAATGTACGCAATTTCATGTAGAATACAACAAAAAATAAATCATTCTTTTAGCTCTTAACAGTTTTGAAATATTTTCATTTAAATCACGATAACTGACAAAATTTTAACATTCGGTCAACTTTGACTCGACCGAAATGCTCGAAAAACGCAATCGTAGGCCAAAATTCTTACATTCTAGTAACAATCATTCATTTACCTTTATTCTGCAACAAACGGAAAGTCTGTAGCACAATATTTCGATTTATGGTGAATTTTTGAAAAAAACTTTTTCCTTCGCTCCGTGCGTGTGGACTCCGCTGAAAATCCTGGCATTTCTTGAGTCACCTTGTCGTAATTTTTTCGCCATTTTATATTATTCGTTACATAAAGTGTTATACATCAAAATGTGCGCAATTTCATGTAGAATACAACAAAAAATAAATCATGCTTTTAGCTTTTACCATTGTTGAAATATTTTCATATAAATAACGATAAATAGAAAAAATCAACCTTCGGTCAACTTTAACTCGATCGAAATGGTCAAAAAATGCAATTGTAAGCTAAAAAACTTACAGTCTAGTAATATTCAATCAATTTCCTTCATTTTGAAACAATTGGAAAGTCTCTAGCACAATATTTCGATTTATGGTGAATTTTTGAAAAAACTTTTTTCTGAGCTCGGCCCCGTGTCACCCGGTGAAATTCCATTCTTACACGAATTTCTAGGTATAAATATTGCTAAATATACCAGAGAAAAAAGCTTTCAGGAATGCTGGAGTTACTACCCCCAGATCGAGCATCTTCGATGAAGATGTCGGTATAACCAAGGGTGAGTGAAGGAATCACAACCACAGAGCCACACTCGATAGACATCCCTATGTCAAGATCCCCGAGAAGAGTGAGGGGCCGTACCAGCGCCCACGCTCCCCAGCCCACCACGCGGCGACTCCAGCGCCATCTGAACTCATTCCATTTCTAGCACTTGATTCTGATGCTGCGGTGTTTTGTTTGCCTTGTGTTTTTGGCTTTTTTCGCTTCTTCATCATGTCGTCGAGCAGCTTTACCATGTCCAAGTTAAGTACCATCTTATTGTGGGGTTGTCTTATAATTTGTTGGCTGCCTTAGCCTGTAATTATTAATTATTCGTGGCTTTGTTATGACGCTACGGCGTCCCCCAGCCAGCCATGTTGTCCGCGAGGTTTACCCACTCGGCTTGTTCTGTTTGGGTTTTTCCTGGTCGGCTCATGCCTTATCCTTCCCCATAGGTGTCATCCTGGTGGTTTTCTAAGCGGGATTGTTCGGTTTCTTTTCTAACTTTAATGTTTTTGATCCGTTCCTTTGGGTTCCCGCATCGGGTTCCCGTTATGTTCCCGCTTAGATATCTCCCCAGGATGTTTCCTCTTGGACAGTTTAGCTTAATATTTATATTTATATTCATTATTTTTATTGGCTGGTGCTCGACATCATGCTATCTCTGCGTTGTCTAGTTCCGTGGGGACGCCAGGCTCATCCTGTCGCTTCCTTCGGTTAGGCTATGCAACCAAACACAAGTATATTTTTATTTTTATTTTATATTGCTTATTTTCACACACATTTGGTGATTTATTTGGTTAATTATGCTTTAGCCTAGTGTACGTTAGGCTTTTATTGCCCCCTTGACCTCCTGTTCTCCCTTCCCTTGAGTAGGTTAAGCGAGTGGATAGGGTCAGCAGGTTGAGGGATTTCTGTTGTCGTGCCTTCCTCTGTCCGTGGTTTGGGTGTGGAGTGAGTCCCCATTCTCTTCCCTCTTCTTTACGAAGGGGTTGAAGTTTTTTCCATGGGTATGTCTCCTCCACGAGCGTTATCCCTCCCTTACGTTCGGCTCTGGCTGGTCTTCGACTCGGAAATTCTCTCCCTGTTGTTCCCTTTTTTCCCCTTTTCCTTCTCCCCCCTTTTAATTTTGATCATAGGCTACGTCTATGTGTATAGGTGAGAGTACAGGGGTCTTGGTCGTTTTTTCCCCCTTTCCCTTAGGTGTAGGCCATGATTTTAGGTATCATGCAGTTGAGCGGGTGAGCTTCTCCCCAGTCTCCTGTTTGCCTCTGCTCTGGCCTACTACCTTCTCTGTCCCACCCACCCCCTACCCTGTTTTGATCCAGCTTCTCGTCATCTTCTCTTGTGGGTGATGTCGGTGTCCGACTCTCACTCCGAGTTGTGAATCTTTCAGGTTGAGGGATTCGCTCCCTCCCAGAACTGGTTCCAGGTGACTCGTTGCTGGGCTCAATGCTTCGTTCACCCGCTCTCCTAGGATCGAGCAGGTTCTCGAACTTCTCAGGGTTTCCTTCTCGACCTTGTTTTATGTTCGCTCCAGCGTTCGAGATGCTTTAGTTGGGTTGACTGGCGCTTACATCTGCCCCGGTGGATCGTGGTGTTTGACAGCCTCACCCTTCTTTGGTTTTCTACGATAAGGTCCTGAGATCTCCGGTGAGGGTGGTTCCAGACTCCGGGGAACGTAGATTTGTATTTATTTTGTTAACCAATTACATTGCCATCTTATTTATGTTATGTTTCCCCGGTGGCTCACCCCGCCTGTGGACTAGTGTGTGTTTATTTATGCCCCGGCGGCTTACCCCGCCGATTGGTGTTCATTATTTTAAATTTTCCGGCAGCTCACCCCGCCGTTGAGTAGAATTTTATTTATTTATTATTATTTCATGATGGTCATAGAGTCCGGTGATTTCACCCCTGGGTTCCGCCGTCCTGTTCCAGGCATCCCTCGCGGTGAAGGTCCCGTTGATTCGGCCCCCTGTTCCACCGGTTTACTCCGACAGTCGGGGGGGGGGGGTTTTACCCAGCTTACCTTAATTTAAGTTACTTTTTAGTAGGCCCATCTCTGACGAGGTTTTTCATTCCGCCGGAGTACTCCGGTGGTTTACTGAAATACCCTTGCCTGCTTAGTTTAAGTTTCTTACGAAGGTAAGCTCATTTACTGTTTTCACTTACAGACTGTTCGCTGTGAGGAGCCCAGGTGTTCCGCCACTCTTCAGCAACCCTATGGCCTGGTGGTGTGTCGGACCCATGCTGGTTGTGCGGTCCGACTGGATGATCTGATTGTTTGGCACCCGGAGGGCTGCGAGGTGTGCTTTGCTCTTTGCGGGTGCACCCAGGACGAGTCGGTAAGCTATTTGCTTTCCACCCGCATGTTAATTCTGTCTTCCATATTGCAATATTTCACGATATTTTGTAATTTATTTTATTTAGGTATTTTTTAGCCTCCCTTTGACTCACCCCTTTTTTCAGGCCGACAAGTCCTCCAAGAAAGAGGCTCTTGAGTCCCTCCGCGCTTGGGTGGCTGGGTTTGGGAGGAACGTTCCGTCGAGGAAGCCATACGTCCTCGACGAGAAGTGGAGAGACTTTCTCTACCCCGGAGCCCGGATCGCTGCGGCCGTACCAACTGAAGTGGCCGCACCTATCATCGAGCAGATCCGGGTCATGACCCAGCCACTCATAGATGAGACCCTCTATGCGGAGGTTTCAGAAGACGTCGCCGCTCTGGACCTGGATTTAGAGCCCATGAATACTGAGCAGGACCAGGTAGGTGGTGAGGTAAGTGGGGCAGTGGGGACTTGCGCCCTATTTGATTCCCCTTCTTCATCAACCTCTTCTTTCCAGGGCTTCTCTAAGTCTTCCATCTTGAGGGGCAGTGCTCCATCTACTGTCCCCAAGTTGAAGGCTTCGTGGAAGGCGAAGGGCTTTAAGTCCTCGTCTTCCCAGAAGGCATCCCCCTTTCCCCCGTCGAAGGCAAAGGTTTCCGCACCTCTGGCCTCCGGGAGCAAAGCTGGAACCTCAGGCAAAGGAGCGAGTAAGAGGGCGGCCAGACCCAGCCCTCCTCGCCAGCCTCCCTTTGACCCTGAGGCATTTGCTGGGATGCTCCTAGCTAGATTTTCGTCGGAGGTCGATTCCAAGCTTTCGAAGCTTGCGGACAGACTGCAAAGTCAGGAGAATCTGATCGCTGATATGGCGCGCTCCGGCGGTGCCAGACCCAGTTATCAGATCCCTGATACTGCTTCCCTCCCTCCTTTTGACGTTGGAAACCCGTGGCGTTTTGCTCTACGTGCCATTCGCCATGAGGAAACCCTGACAATCGAGGGTTTGGGCACGAGACGTCTGGAGGAGTTGGAGTTCTTCCCTCCTGACCTCTTGCCCCCCTATCCAGGCTTCGTTAGGCTGACGGAGGAAGTCTGGGTATGATCAGATAAGGTCCCAAAGGAGGCGGTGATCTTCCCTAGGGACCAAGCACAATCGGCCCTGCTTCGCACTCTCACGGAGTGGCAAGCAGAAAATACAAAGCTCACTCCGTTTAAGGGGAACTATACCATGTTCTCCTTAGGAGACAAGTTGCCCACTCCCTGCCTGAATAAAGTTGCTTTGGCGACGGCTCAGGCCTGCTTCGAAGGCAAACCCTTGCCTCAGCTCAGGGAGACGGACTCCACATCCCTGGTATTCCCGGGAGGTGAGGAGTTCTGGAGGGACGCCCCATCCACCTTTACGGTGGGTAAATTAGATGCCTTCTGTGTGTCCTCACAATTCAGTGAGCAGCTTCCCAAACTCCCAGAAGCTCTCCTGAAGACGGACTTCGAGGCAAGGACGAGACTGAGCCGGTCTCTGAATTCCTTGTGTCTGTCAGAGGCGGTTGCCGTCTCATGCGCAGACGAACAGCTCTTCCAGGTTCTGGCTAAATCCCTGTTGGCAGGTTTTCAGTCAGACCTGTATGACTTCATGGTGGCTAAGTTGGAGTGCCGCAAATTCATTTTCGCGGATGCCACCATTCGTCATGAGCCTAATAAGCTCATGAAGAGCTCCATCTGGGGGACTAACCTCTTCCCAGAGGATGAAGTCTCAAAGGTCCTGAGCGAAGCTACTAGGGCTAATCAAAGCCTACGCGCTAGGTGGGGTATTTCCGCCTTCAAACGGAAAAGTCCCGAAGCTGGTGGTTCCCAGGGTAAGTCGGGGAAACGCTTCAGGAGAAGGAGGCCTCATCCCCAAACAGTGGTTCAAGCTGTCCCAGTCTCAGCGGTAGGCCAACCCTCCACCTCCAAGGCTCAACCCCACCAATACGTGCTGGTTCAAACAGCCCAACCTCTTGCTGCACCATCGTACGTCTCTTCTCCAGCGTACAACTCCTCCTATGAGGGCCGTGGGGTCTTTCACGGCCTTAATAGAAGTGCAAGGGGAGGCAGGGGTCGCGCCCCATACATAGGTAGAGTTGGATCCGCCTCTCGGGGAAAAGCAGGCCGTGGTAGAGGAAGCAAACCCTCTTCCTCCCACTGAGACCAGTCAGGTAGGTGGTCGCCTCTACTGGTTCAAAGACCAGTGGACCTTCAGCCCCTGGGCACACAGCATTGTGTCCAAAGGTCTGGGTTGGAGCTGGATCAAGGATCCCCCTCCTTTGACCAGTTTTTACCAACCCCCCTCCAAAACCCTACAGGACTTCGTAACAGAGCTTCTCAACAAGAGAACAATAAAGAAAGTAAGGCACCTCAAATTTCAAGGCAGGTTGTTCACGGTCCCAAAGAAAGATTCCGGTCAACAAAGAGTGATTCTAGATCTATCACGTCTAAATCGCTACATAAGATGCAACAAGTTTCGCATGCTTACGGTAGCTCAGGTACGGACTCTACTTCCGCGTGGAGCCGTCACCACCTCTATCGATCTTTCAGACGCTTACTATCACATCCCGGTTGCGCGGAACTTCTCTCCCTTCCTGGGTTTCAAACTCGGGAAACAAGCCTACTCCTTCAGAGTCATGCCTTTCGGACTCAATGTAGCCCCCAGAATTTTTACGAAACTGGCGGAAACAGTCGTTCAGCAACTACGGTCCCGGGGAATCTCCCTGGCGGCTTATCTGGACGATTGGATAATCTGGGCTCCGACAGTTCTGGAGTGCCGGAAGGCTACGACCATAGTGATCAAGTTTCTGGAGTCATTAGGCTTTCAGCTGAACAGGGAGAAGTCCCGCCTGACTCCGGAATCCCGATTTCAGTGGCTAGGCCTCCATTGGGACCTGACTTCGTACAGACTGTCCCTCCCGCCACCCAAGCGGAAGGAGATTGCCGCCGCTACCAGGAAATTTTTGAGGGACAAAGCAGCATCCCGCCGGTCTCAAGAGAGAATTCTCGGCTCCCCTCAATTCGCCTCAGTAACGGACCTGCTTTTGAAAGTGAAACTAAAAGATATAAACAGAGTGTGGCGGAGACGAGCCAATGTCAGGCTCAGAGACAGAGTCTCTTCAATTCCGCGAATCTTGAAGACAAGACTCCGGCCATGGTCCACAGCCAGTGGCCTGTCGAAGTCGGTTCCACTTCAATTTCCCCCTCCGGCGTTGGTAATCCACACGGACGCTTCATTAAGCGGTTGGGGAGGGTACTCACCAAATCAAAAAGTTTAAGGAACGTGGTCTACAATGTTCCAACAGTTCCATATAAACACCTTGGAAGCTATGGCAGTGTTTCTAACACTCAAGAAACTTCGCCCCGCCAGCCGGATTCACATCAGGCTTGTGCTGGACAGCGCCGTGGTGGTTCATTGCATCAACAGGGGCGGCTCCAAATCAGGTCGCGTAAACCAGGTGATGGTAGCTATCTTCTCCTTGGCGAACAAGCACGGCTGGCATCTGTCAGCCACCCACCTAGCAGGGGTGCGGAACGTGGTGGCGGACTCCCTGTCCAGGACTACTCCGTTGGAGATGGAGTGGTCTCTGGACGGGGACTCCTTCAAGTGGATTCGCCGCCGGGTTCCGGGCCTCCAAGTGGATCTGTTCGCCACGGAGAGCAATCACAAGCTCCCCTGTTACGTGGCTCCCAACCTGGACCCCCAGGCTTTCACCACGGATGCGATGTCCATAGATTGGAATTGTTGGGAGAGGATATATCTGTTTCCTCCAATAAACATGTTGTTAAAAGTTCTGCACAAACTCAGGTCATTCAACGGCCAATTAGCTCTAGTAGCTCCCTATTGGCCGAAGAGCAACTGGTTTCCTCTACTACAGGAACTCAAGTTGCGGTGTCATCAGATACCCAAACCCAGACTGACCTTAAGAATTCAGAATGCACTGGTTTTATGGACTTTATAAAGTTTGCTGCAAAGAAGGGAGCAAACATTGACCCCGTCAACACTCTGTTTTTGGAATCGGACAAGAGAGATTCTACTCTCAGACAGTACGATTCGGCAGTCAAAAAATTGGCGTCCTTTTTAAAGGCATCTGGAGCTCAAACTATGACAACCAACCTAGCTTACTTTCTTTAGGTCATTGTTTGAAAAAGGCCTTGCCCCGACCACTATTACTACAGCTAAATCAGCCTTAAAGAAGGTTTTTTTGTACGGTTTTAATATCGACCTTACAGATTCATACTTCTCCTCCATCCCTAGAGCATGTGCCCGTTTGAGACCAGTAACTCGCCCTCCTTCCGTTACCTGGTTCCTCAACGATGTTTTGAAATTGGCCACTGACACTGATAATTCTCTATGCTCATATCTGGATCTGTTAAGGAAAACCTTGTTTCTGATTAGCTTGGCTTCAGGTGCCAGAATTTCAGAGCTATCGGCCCTCACTAGAGGTGATGACCATGTTAATTTCCTTCCGTCCGGAGAAGTCCTCCTTTCCCCTGATCATATGTTCCTAGCTAAGAATGAAGACCCTCAGGACAGGTGGTCCCCCTGGAAGGTGGTGCCTCTTCCTCAGGACCAGTCATTATGTCCAGTATATACCTTAAAGTCTTACCTACAAAGAACTCCACAGTTTAAGTCGGGTCCTCTTTTCATCAGGGAGAAAGGTGGTACTCTCTCTTTGAATGCTATAAGACAGCAAATTCTGTATTTTATTAAACAAGCTAACCCGGATTCAGTTCCAAAGGTTCATGATATCCGAGCAGTAGCTACCTCCACTAATTATTTTTATAATATGGATTTTGCCGAACTTACCAAGTATACAGGATGGAATTCACCTCTAGTGTTTAAACGCCACTATTTAAAATCACTCGAAGCTCTAAAATTTTCTACAGTGGCTGTGGGAAGTGTCATCTCCCCACCTTAATTATCCTTATCCCTTTCCTTTCCCCACCGCCCGTCTGCCTCATTTATTTCACTGCCTGCCTTTCTGGATCGATCATGCCTCGCTGCCTTGCTCCTCATACTCGATACTGGTATTACCTGATTATTGCTTGTCTTGTGATTTGGTTTTGATATGTTGTGGATTTAGATTAAGTCAGAGGTACTGAAGCGGTTTTTATTTTGCTTCATGTACCTCAAAAATTTTTGTCTTTCAATTATGTCTCATTGCTCTTAGGTTTAAGTTTGCAATTACTGGTTATTCTATTGAATTGTAGGGGCCTTTTATTTTCCCCTATTTGTACTATATGTTAGTGTTTCTACCTTGTTCCTAGGTTAAGCTTTCTATTTCATTGTATCCTTTTGATGTGGGGTGTATTATGCCACCAGTATTTACTTATAGTTAAGCCCAATTTTCATTGTTGAGATATTTTTATTAAATCTATTTTTCCATAGCATGTGTTTCTTTCCAATCACCTTTTGTATTCTATTGTAGCTTTGCAGTCTTGGCATGATTCTCTGACACTATTTCACCGGGTGACACGGGGCCGAGCTCAGAAAAGGGATTTTGACAAAGGAAAAATCTATTTCTGAGGGAGGCCCGTGTCACCCGGTGACCCCCCTAGTATAATTTGAGGTACAGGTTCGCCCCCCCTACTGGCTCATGCCAAGCCTGGGGGTGGTGCTAGTCTGGAATGAGTTCAGATGGCGCTGGAGTCGCCGCGTGGCGGGCTGGGGAGCGTGGGCGCTGGTACGGCCCCTCACTCTTCTCGGGGATCTTGACATAGGGATGTCTATCGAGTGTGGCTCTGTGGTTGTGATTCCTTCACTCACCCTTGGTTATACCGACATCTTCATCGAAGATGCTCGATCTGGGGGTAGTAACTCCAGCATTCCTGAAAGCTTTTTTCTCTGGTATATTTAGCAATATTTATACCTAGAAATTCGTGTAAGAATGGAATTTCACCGGGTGACACGGGGCCTCCCTCAGAAATAGATTTTTCCTTTGTCAAAATCCCTTTTTTACGTCCGCGCGTTACGAATTCATGCATAATTTTGTGATAATATTTTCTCTGTGTTGCTTTAATCATTTTACAATCTGTTATATACCAAAATCATTGCAATTTAGTGTACAATACAACTAAAAAAAATTAACTCATTAGCTTCAACCGTTTTGCTTACAGTGCGATTTGTATACAATTATATACAAGTTTTTTTTTCGCTGTCATATATTCCAATATTTATATATGATAATGATATTTTTTAAATTTCTGATGGTTGCATACTAAACCTCAGGCAATGAGAAAAAAGGAGCCAAAAATGAACTCTTAATCTTAAAAACTAAAGCGTGCTGTGATTTTTTGAAAAAAATTTTTTCCGCTTTCAAGCCTACCTCCCAAACGCCGCCGGCATACGGGAGACGTTTTTGTATATAGGGCTTCGGCATTTAAGGGTTAATGGAACTCTAACCCTGACATTTTGAGGATCCCACAATAAAGAAAATCTCTCTGAACCCCATTGCAAAACTCATGAAGAAACAGTTTTAACTTTCATTTCTACCCCACAATTTATTTCCATATTTGTCACTCCAGCAAGGGCAAAGTCCTTTGAAACTAACATCAGCCAATGTGATTTTGTTACTTACCTCACAGACCAATGATCACATCAGTTAAATAGTTTATATCAGAAACTCAAGGAGGGATCATCAATCACACCCACCTATAGTACTTCACTCATTTTAGACCCATGGAGTTGTCAACTGAATGGATTTAGTCTGTCGATTGATCCTATTTCTTCCTTCACTGACCCCAAGATACTTGACTGCCACATGTCATGAGTATCATAATGCTTAGGTCTTTATCTATACAGTACAGTACTAGTTTCAACTAACACATCCAGGAAATATTGTGCTTATTTAACTGTGAATTTGTAGCACCAAGCATTTCTACTCACTTTTTAAAGAAAAACATCTCTGACAAAAATTACAATTTTTAAAAATTCTGTTTTGCAAATACAGACCACTGCTTCATGTTACCTTAAGCCTCCGTTCAAAATTGGTGAAACATATGTATCAAATAACAGAGATCTTGCTCCTTCAGTGAAGAAAACTAACAAATTTCTCACCCGGCCAATTCAGTATGAAACTTCTCTTTTGAACTGATGAGTCTGTGCCAAATTGGAAGAAAAAGTGAGAAAACACTAGTGTAAGGCATCAGCAAGTTGGATGATACTGTATCTATGATGATTATATCTGTCAACCTATTTAGTAATTAACTTGTCTACAAAATCAATCTCCCTCTTTGGTGCTTTGCTCATAAGCCATTTTTCTGTTCATTTGTTTATGATGACATTACCTTTAAATGTGTGTATGTTTGGTAAAAGAATTGTCTCCTTATAAATTTATGCTGTTTTCATATTCTCCAACCCCATTCTTATTTATAATGTGTTGGATGCATATAAACTATAACTATCTTCCTATGACTGATTTTTCCTCTCAAGATTTATCAGTGGAAACTCTGTGGATTGTCTCAAGGTAAGCAGTCAATGGTTGAGTTGCCTTTCCTGGGAAGCACAACACTTCCCGTTACTTTTATCTGCCACACAAAACTATTTTTCTTATGAAAATGGATTGGTGGGATCTAGTATTGAAGATATGCTTACTTGCTAGGGCTGTTTAATTTTGTCTTGTGCCAAACCACACATAACACCTTCATTCCATCATAAATTTAAGTATTTTGATACCTTTAAAATCAATGCTACCATGGGTTAGCAGGGCAATTAAAGATATGGTGCTTGGGTTAGTAAAGTCACTTGCTGATATGCAACAAGACTGATATTACAATCCACAGTGATGTTCAAGAACATTAATAAACCAGGAACATTCATTTCCTGTTACTCCACTGCACACATACTGATATCAATAAAAGTAACAGATTTCTGTATATAAAAAATTCTAAAACTTTATTAACAACAGGGATTCTAGAGCATCACTTCATACAATTAGTGATAGCATGAACAAAGGGAGAAGTTTAAGCAATATATCCCACATGGTGCAGCAACTGCAAGTCTGCCAATGGCATAAAGGGAAGAGTCTCCCCCAAAAGTACAGCTGCATCTGTTAGTGAGCATCAGTTGGGATGATTTTAATTGTTACAACTGTGTGGCGGAATTCAAACCCACAAACAAAACAACAAACAACATTCACCCTGATCTTCGGTTGCTGGAGATGGATAAAGGTCGCCATAACAACCACAACCGCAAACAACCACAAACACAACAAGGAAATACAAAAAAAAGAAACAGAACACACACACAAATAAACAACACACCAACAAGAAAACCAACAACTCCCGGAAAAGCATACGACAAACCTGTCCCACACAAGAACCACTGACCGGCACTAGCTCTGACTAAAGACTCACTCCAAAACCGAAAAATCCTTCACATATTCCACAGACAGACAGCGCCGTAAAAAAACTAACAACCTCATCCCTCTTCCAACAACCGAATATCTCTCTCTCTCTCTCTCTCTCTCTCTCTCTCTCTCTCTCTCTCTCTCTCTCTCTCTCTCTGACGTTGGGAAATGCTAAATACAAACAAATTTATTCATCCCTCTATAACTGAATCATTGATGAACATCACAAACACATCAGGAAAAAGACCATATATTAAGTCTTACCATCAATGTATATAGGATATTAGAATCAATGGAAGGATGAGGCCAAAACACCTCCCCAGAAAAACAATGAATTTCTGTTCAAGGTAATAAGGCTAAAGCCACAAAAATCAAGAAAACAGTTTTGCCATTGCATCCTGCTTTTCCTTAATATGAATAATTTTCAAATTGCAGTCCTGTGGCCTTAAACTTTACCTCACTGGCCTATCATTCCTATTATAACATATACTTGTAAACAAAAGGGGTCTGTGATCTTTATGTATATTATGAGGAAATAAATTACCAACTTAAAAATGCTGGAAAGTTTTTCCTCTATGGTTAAGTAATGCATCTACAATAGAAAATGCTTGCACCAACATGAAACAGAGGGGAAATTACCTCTTCTAGATGTATTGGTGATCCAAGCCAAAGATACAAATGTTTAAATTCACAATATACATAGAAAACCCACACACACACACACACACACACAGAAAAATTACATTCACTTTTATTCATGTCATTCAAAAACAATAAATGTAACATTATTGTTATCATGTTTCTTCATTTATTAAGGTTTGCTCTTCTATTTTTCTTGAAGAAGAAATTAACTACCTGTTCAGTATCTTTGAGAAAATAGGCTACATGTGTAGAGAAGATAGGGAAATTAGACAGAAAAGAGAGAGAGAGAGAGAGAGAGAGAGAGAGAGAGAGAGAGAGAGAGAGAGAGAGAGAGAGAGAGAGAGAGAGAGAGAGACGTAGGAATAAAGAGGGAGGCAGAGAGACCAGTGATAACGCTTAAAAGCTGTTGTTATTATCGTGAATTCAAGTACGCTGATTGAGGCAGGATTTTGCATGAACTCAAAAACAGTGAGCAAGTATATTGCATTAAAGCCATAAAAACGATCATAAAAGTGGGAAGTAGTGGCCTCGCGATTAAGTTAACCAAATCATGAGTCGGCACAGCCAAAAAAAGCTTACAGCAGCCAACTCTATGTCCCTGCCTTCATCAGGAGGCATTATCATGGAAATTCCAGGAAATTGGGGGCTGGACAAAGTGTTGTACTTCAACACCCTCCAATCAAACATGCTAAGGAGGGGTCTTTCACACCCCCTCCTAAGACCATCTCCAATCAAGTCCACTAAGGAGAGAACTGAATCACACCCACTACCATCCTTCCCAATCAACTGCTGAAAGGGGAGGCCTTGCAGATAATTCCTTCCAATAGGACCAAAAGGAGGTGGAGATTGAAGATAACAAGAATTCCAGGGGTTCAACAGTCAGAGGATCAACAAGAGAGAGACATTAGAACTGTGTCCTTTAAGGGGGAGTACGTCTCCCCTCGCTTCCGTGTTCCCCATATAGACTGAGTCAAGTTAATTACTCCAGAGTGATTTCGTTTTATATCACTGTAACCTGTTAATTTTGTACTGATCTTTATAATACTAAGTACTCATTAAACTGAAGAAATTACCGATCTCGTCTCTATACGCCTTCCTGAGAGATATCAATACTTGAAATAATTTATCTTGAAGAAATATACCAGTTGCGGTAGCGAGGCATCAAGGACACACATAGAAGAAATCAAGGTAAGAAGTGAGAGACTAAAAACATACACCAGAGGAGAAAAGATCCTTACAAATGGTGGCAGCTTAATTGGATCCAGAAGGCGAGACGAAACAAACAAACATTAATGAAATTATCAGTGCAATTATTTAAGTTACAGTGAAACGAATTTCTACAAAACGAACTTAGATTTTTGGCAGCGAGCAAAAGTTATATGAAGAAATAGCATCTTACAAGAGAGTGTCGAGATACAGTGTGAATAAAAACAGTATTAGTTCGTCCCTAAGAAACAAAAACACTTTTAGAACTGTTACAGTTAACAAATTGAGCAAGACCCCAAAAGTGATAATAAGCCCAGTGTTTGCGAAGTTTCATCGAAGTGATTGAAAAACAATGCAGGGAATTTTCAACAAGATTCCGAAGGCGGAAAACCACAGCAAAAAACAACACAGACGTAGATAATTTTTTAAGAGGATATGGCGGCAAAAACTTCACAATGAAATTACAACAACTTAGCGGTGTCATCATAACAACCACAGGAAGTCAGCGAGAAATGAATATACTGTTCGCCCTCTCTCTTAATGTGTGAATAAGTGAAGATATATTTCTTTTTTGCATTTTTATATAAGATTGAAAATTAAGAAAACTCCCTCTAGTGAACAAAATTCCTTTTGCATAAATACCATTATTACTCCCTCCGTGATAATTAATTATTTAGTAAATAATTTAGATAGGGAATTAGTTATTTTTTTTCACTCGGTTGGTGATGATTATTTGAGGAGTTATATATAAAACTGTGTACTCATTGTGATGAATTTTTTATGATATGATGCCCAGTTTCATATAAGAATTTCTTTTGTGTATTGAAGAACGTTTTACTTGTACACTTGAACTCAGTAGAGAATTTAATTTTTTTTTACTGTGACAATTTGACAAATTCTTTTAATTTTGGTACAATATAACAATTTTTTTTTATATAATTGATGTACTCTGATTAATTAATTTTTTGTGTGGCAATGCAAAGAATATCTGATGAATTACTGAACACTGTTAGACATTCACATTACAATTTAAGACCGTCGACAATTAGACGAAGGCAAATTTCCAGACTAAATTCCCACTCTGCTGTAGTGCAAGGAAATACTAACAATAATAACAAAACAAACCAGAACCAAAATAGTGTTAATCATTCTAATACTACTAACAGTAATAATAATAGTAACAATACTAATAATACTCGCACTTTACAATTTTACATTATGAATCAAGCAGCAGTAATAACAACCGCCACAAACTTCTGTGGACAGGTGGATGGTTCAAATCCTGACAAAAGTAGACTCGAATCCTATACTGTAAATCATTGGCTAGCAGATGCAGATAGTCATATAATTTCAAGGGGAATAACAGATGAAAGAGCTAAAATAAATGAAGCCTTGTTACTAGTCAGCTCAGAACATGGAGATGCACATAAAACTTTGAATTCCACAAGTTTTAGCAAACTTAATAACTATGTAGAATTTAAAGAAATTTGTTTATCACTCTGGGAACCAGTAAATAAGACTGACAGTTTATATAACATAACTAGATTTCTTAATCCACAATGTAAAACAATTGCTAATTTGTATGCTAGCGTGGAAAATGCAATACAGAAAATAACAGATGACTTAATGAAGACAGGCATTACTATAGGAGACAAGACTCAGTTTGGGGATAGTGTTCGTAACTTAGTTGAGCTAAGACATGTTTTAAATTACTTGTCATTTGGAACAATATATAATGCCCTTGGAGAAGAGGAAAAGAAGGCTTTCAGAAAAATAAAACTTGATCCAAGAAAACAAGCCTTCAAACATTGAAGACAATGAGAGAAGAAATCCAAAGGAAAGAGATAAATCTATCCAAGGAATTTGTGGGAACAACAGAAGCACAAAATGAAAGGAAAGTCAGAAATAATAATCCTACTTTTAAAATGAATAACAAGTTCTATGATAATTCCAGACAAGTAGGAAATAGACCAAATACCTTCCAAGGGAAATATGCCCAAAATACTAAAAGAAAATGGAATCCAGATCAGAAAGGAAGAAACAATCTAACAAAGAGTGGACCTCACAAACCTTATAGATATGGTCAAAACTCAAACACAAATAATTCAACCCAAGTGAACTACAAATCATTTTACAAACGATTGTAGAAAACCTAGAATCTGCACGGTTTGTAAGAAAGTAGGACATTTAACAAAGAATTGCTGGTTTAAAACACAAGAAGGAAATACAGAAATAGTTGAATTAAGCAGTAACCGCTCAACAGCAAATAAGTCTTCAAGTCAATGACAATTTATTCCTATACAGAATACCACAAGAAAGTCCCTTCAAGAAGATAAATTAAGAGTAGAAGAATTAACGAAAAGGGGGAGTGAAGGTTCATCCGCACTATCCATTTGCAGAGTAAATAAGTTGTATTTTCCATGGATTAAGAAGAAATAATCAGAAAGGATTTACCTATCATCAAAGTTCCAATACAGAATAAATTATGTACTGTCCTTATGGAACAGGTAGTACTGTAAGCATAACTGATAAACATACATTAACAAATTACTTAGGCGTTAAAGAAACGCTAATTCAGGGTCAAAGCAAAATAATAAAAGGAGTAGCGGGTAAATAGATTAAAAGTTTAGGAAATGTAAACTTAGAAATAGACCTTTCGTCACATAAAACTGTTGAAAGTTTCATAGTTCTAGAAGACAGATTCTTTCCCGCACAGGTATTGTTCTCATTTAAATTAATGAAGAAATGTGGAATCATCCTAAATTGCAGAGAAGGAAGAATTAACCTGACACAAGATAATAAAAAGAGCGTATGCTTTACGCTTGAAGAAGAAAAGTTTCACCCAAATCTGATAAATTTGTCTGAGACGACTTCAACAAGCGACAAAGACATACAGAAAATAACTTATCATCAAGAGAACAATCAAATTAAATTGAATGGTAATGGAAAGGAAGAATTTCCACAATTACAGACTAGAAATTTAAGATGTGCACATCCAGAATTAATACTTTCCAACAAAAGAAGTGACCCAGAAATAAATAAAGGTGATCCACAATGTTCTGAATATGACGAGGAACAAGACATGTCTGATGATAAATATACAGAGATAAATACAGAATATTATAGCAATGTAGTAATCAGTTGTGATAATGAAGGGAAATTAGTAAATGAGGCACTGTTGTTAAACAAAATAAATAAAGTAGATAGAAATGATATAATAGCAGTAACTGAAGACACTAGTATAGATGCAGAACATTGTTACTTTGCAGAGACAAAAGATGAGGAAGTATGTTGTGTAAGCACTGCTGATGATAATAAAGTACAATTTATACTAAACAGACAGGTAATTTTGCATCCAAAGTGTTTAACTAAAATACATCTAAGGGGAAAAGAAGAGATAGAAGTTAAAGACGTTCTTTTACTAAATGAAGAGTTACCAGAATTTGTCAGGATGGATAATTCTTTAGTTCACATGAAGGGTGATACTTGTGAAGTTTCTGTCCAAAACTACTGAGATAACAAACTAACACTATATGTAGGCAATGTCTTTTGCAAAGGAATACCTATTAACAATCCATTATATGTACTAACATTAGAAGAAAAAGCATTTTTCTCTGTAACTGGTCAAACATCTGAATTAAGCAAAGAAGTGAATAAAACAGACTTTCCAGAAAACAAAGATAGATTAATTCAAGTATTAGATAAATACAGAGATGTAATAGCAATAGAAGGAGATAAATTAGGTAGAACAAATGTCCTCAGACATAAAATTGTATTAGATGATGGAACAAAACCATTCTTTATTCCTAATTACAGATTACCAATAAGCCAAAGACCCATAGTTGATAATTTGATAGAAGAAATGAAGAAAGATGGGGCAGTCATTCCTTCTAAATCTCCATATAATTCTCCATTACTACTTGTTCCAAAGAAAGATGGAAATTGGAGACTTGTGATAGATTATAGAAAGTTAAATTCCAACACCATCCCCGATAGAATGCCAATGCCAGTAATTCAAGATATGTTAGCTCAATTAGGAGGTGCAAGGATATTTTCATCTTTAGATTTACTTAGTGGATACTGGCAAGTGACTTTAGACGAAGAGTTGAAACCATACACAGCTTTCAGCACACATAAAGAACATTTGCAATATGAAGTCATGCCATTTGGACTCACTTTGGCTCCTTTAACGTTTGTTAGATTAATGCTTCAAATATTAGGGGATATAGAAAATGTTGCAGTTTACTTAGATGACATTATCATTTTTAGCAAAGATTTAGAAAGTCAACTCAAAACTTTAGAAATAGTTCTAGAAAGATTAAGAAGAGCAGGATTAAAAATCAAATTAAAGAAATGTCAATTCTTAATGAAATCTTTGGAATACTTAGGACATGTAATTAGTGAAGACGGTCTGCAAATGCAAGCAGGCAAGATACTGTAAAGGCAATAGTTGAATATCCAGCTCCTACAAATTTGAAAGCATTGAGACGATTCCTAGGAATGGTAGGCTACTATAGACCTTTCATTAAAGGCTTTGCTACAATAGCCAAACCATTAACAGAATTAACAAAGAAAGATGTCAAATATGAATGGAATAAGGAACAAGAGACAGCCTTCCAAACACTAAAGAGTAAAATGACCAGGAATCCTGTACAAGTCTACCCAGATTTCTCCAAAGACTTTACTTAGCCTGTGATGCCTCAAGTACCGGGCTAGGGGCTGTATTATTACAAAAGGACAAAACAAGAATGAGAGCAGTATATTATGCCAGCAAAGTTTTGAATGCTGCAGAGAGAAATTATAGTAAAATAGGAAGAGAATGTTTAGCATTATACTGGGGTCTAAGGAAATTTAGACACAATCTTAGGACAAAGTCAATGTACTTACTGATCACAAACCAGTTTGTGATTTGTTTAAGAGAACTTTTACAAATAACATGAAGTTCAATAGATGGTTCATTAGTGTGCTAGAATTTGCACCAGAATTCAGATATATCCCAGGAAAATTTAATACACTAGCAGATGCATTATCCAGATCCCAAGAAGAAACAGAGAAATGTCTTACCACTAATACTTTTTGTTTTAGCTGTCAAGTGGTAGACTTAGATTTAGAAAGAGTACAAATACAACATGGGATGGATACAGAAATCAGGCAATTAATGACATGAATCTTTAAAACCTGATTTTGTTTTAATCAATGGATTATTGTATAAACCAACAGAGAAGAATGGTTATTCTCGTCTATACATCCCAAAAACACTAAACAGAGAAGTTTTAGAACTAACCCACTCATACAAGTTAGCAGGACATCCTGGAATCCAAAAGACAAATAGAATCCTAACCAGAAATTATTTTTGACCCCATTGTAGTGAAGATGCCAAAACTTTGTACAAAATTGTGTAGTTTGTAATAGAAATAAAGGTAACGTAAATCCAAAAGCTCCACTTGAAAAATACCCATCGGAGTTTAATCCATTTCAAGTCGTATCTATGGACTTTTTAGGTCCATTTCCTACCACTTTTAGAGGAAATAAACAAACATTAGTCTTTTTAGACTATCTAACAAGATATGTAGAGATTGTACCAGTAAGAAATAGAGATGAAATTACAGTAGCAGAAGCTCTTAAATCTAGAATTATTACAAGACATTCATGTCCATAAGTTCTTCTTTCTGATAACGCAGCTGAATTTACTAGTGAACTTTTAAGAAAACTATGTGAATTTTATGAGATAAATAAATGTTAAATCACAGCATATAAACCAAGTTCAAATGGAGCAGTAGAAAGAAGAAATCGTAAGGTAAAGGATATCCTGAAAACTTTAGTTAAACCTAATACAGAGGATTGGAATTTGGCTTTGGAAGACGTACAGTTTACTATAAACAATACTGTAAATGAAACAGTAGGAGAATCACCACACTACTTGTAATACGGATACGAGAAGAGACTACCAAATACGTTACTAGATGATGCCACACCACCCCGACATACTTATAACTATGATGACTATACTGCCTGGAAAACTAGACGTACGTATGAAACGATCAAACAGATGAGGACTAGACTTAAGGAAGCTCAGAATGTCCAAGCAAAGTACTATGACAAAAATACAGTTAAACCAAAAATTGTAGTAGGTGCTCAGGTATATGTTCAGAATCATATTCCAGAAGTTTCATGGTCCCTATAGGGTATTAGAAGTGTTAAAATTAGATAAGCTAAAGATCATAAGTGAGAGTGATCTAAAGGAAAGAATTGTTCATACCAATCATGTAAAGGTAATAAAAACAGACTCTTGGTCCAATAAAAGAATAGTTGAATTATTGAAAGAAGATAAACAGGAAACAATGAATAACAAATACAACTTAAGAAAAAGATAAATTTAGGTAAAGTGTTGAACTGTTATATATAAATAATGTAGACATTAAATTACCTCATGTATATAGAAAATCTGATAAGGCTTATTCTTACAGATACAAACACGCGGTTCTTCTTGGTTATCATAACACTGCTTTATGTGTCATCCGAGGTGGTGATCCGGAAGGGTGCACTACTAGAGAAAAAGGGATCTGTGAAATTAATCAAGGACTTGGGAATAGTGAGTATTGACATTACATCAGTGCTATCAATGAAATGAAGTTGAAAGATGTTCAAAAGGAATTAAAATCATTAATTAAGAAAAGTGAAAATAACAGTGTTTTACCATTGTTGGAAAAACTAGATAATGGCATAGGAAGTGTGTTAAATACAAGATCCAAAAGATACCTCTTACCTTTTATAGGGACAACATTTAATCAATAGTTTGGTTTTGCGACTGATTCTAATGTAGAAAAAGAAAGGGGCCGTATAGACAAACTAGAGAAATGTGCAGCATCAAGGGGCATTGTACTAAATAGAATAATTCAATCTCAAAACTTAATGCAGTGAACAGCAACATTACCAAAGAGATTAAGATAATAACCAATGAACAACATTTAAATACCTTTATGAACAATGTTAGCACTATCTTGCAAGACCATAAAGATCTGTTAAATGCCATTTTGTTAAGCCTATAAAGGAATATTAAGTCCAACATTAATTAACCCAAGGGAGTTAGAGGGCATAATTAGTGATTTTTTGGTAGAAAGACATTATACCCCTATGGTAAAGGATGTCATGGTATATTATAATTTGATAACCACCAAGGTGGTTAAAAACAAAATTATTCTAGTGTTACCATTTAATCAAAAAGATGCAGATGTACTGATGTCCATGCATCCTTTTCCCATGTTGATAAAGGAAAATGTAATTATCTCAAATGTCAACCACATCAATTTTGCATTAGAAGAACATGGGCTAATGATGTCATTTATTACTGATGTTCAATGAAGAGATTGTATAATTTTGAAAGATAAGGAGTACATCTGCAACCTTGACAACCTTTACGAAACTACTAATGCCTATCCTTGTGTTCTCACTGAATACAGTAACAGCAACTATTAACTGCCATAATATAAGTACTGTACTGAAATTAATTTCATTAATGTCCATGCTTTTGATAAGACATGCAAGTTAGTTATTCCTAATAAATTATATTATGAACCTCATGTTTTCACAGAAATAACAATGCATAAAAATGCCCCATACATGAACTACTCTTGTGAAGTTAAAGAATTTAAACTGTCTCAATTAGAGTTAAAACAACTAAATGAATTAAGTTTAGTAGATGAGTTTTTCTATTACAAAGAAAATGTTTCACCAATTCTGTCTCTATTCAATTTGATCATAATCATAATTGTAATAATAGTGTTTGCAATTTTAGTCAAAAGTGTGGTAATTTCAAATATTGAAAGGATTATAACAGAAATAAAAAGGACCAATGAAGAAGTAAAATGATCTTATAGACATAATTTACTACTGATTTCTTTGTATATTATTATTTGCATTGTATGTTTATAACAATTAACCATTTTTTACACTGTTGCAACTCATTATATATATGTATATCTCTTTTGATTCATAATATAGTGTGTGAATTTTCTACAATATATTCTTAATTGATTTTTTTACATTAGTACATTGACACAGTTTGTGCAATTTATACATATTTTATTTTTTGAGAGTATTACTTGATGGGCAATCATATAACAACTTTATTTTTTTTGTGTAATTTTGCAGTCATCCATTGCACCGTATTCTTATTGTCACACTGAGGGCAGTGTGAGGTAGCGTGACCGAGTGATGTAGAGAAGCTAGGGAGAGAGAGAGAGAGAGAGAGAGAGAGAGAGAGAGAGAGAGAGAGAGAGAGAGAGAGAGAGATGTAGGAATAAAGAGGGAGGCAGAGAGAACAGTGATAATGCTTAAAAGCTGTTGTTATTATTGTGAATTCAAATACGCTGATCGAGGCAGGGTTTTGCATGAACTCAAAAACAGTGAGCAAGTATATCACGTTAAAGCCATAAAAACGATCATAAAAGTGGGAAGTAGTGGCCTCGTGATTAAGTTAACCAAATCATGAGTCAGCACAGCCAAAAAAAAGCTTACAGCAGCCAACTCTATAACCCCGCCTTCATCAGGAGATGTTATCATGGAAATTCCAGGAAATTGGGGGCTGGACAAAGTGTCGTACTTCAACACCCTCCAATCAAACATGCTAGGGAGGGGTCTTTCACACCCCCTCCTAAGACCATCTCCAATCAAGTCCACTAAGGAGAGAATTGAATCACACCCACTACCATCCTTCCCAATCAACTATTGAAAGGGGAGGCCTTGCAGATAATTCCTTCCAATAGGACCAAAAGGAGGTGGAGACTGAAGATAACAAGAATTCCAGGGGTTCAACAGCCAGAGGAATGACAGGAGAGAGACAGATTAGAACTGTGTCCTTTAAGGGAGAGTACATCTCCCCTCGCTTCCGTGTTCCCCATATAGACTGAGTCAAGTTAATTACTCCAGAGTGATTTCGTTTTACACCACTGTAACCTGTTAATTTTATACTGATCTTTATAATACTAAGTACTCATTAAAGTGAAGAAATTACCAGTCTCATCTCCATACGCCTTCCTGAGAGATATCAATACTTTAAAAAAATTTATCTTGAAGAAATATACCAGTCGCGGTAGGGAGGCGTCGAGGACACGCATAGAAGAAATCAAGGTAAGAAGTGAGAGACTAAAAACATACAACAGAGGAGAAAAGATCTTTACACATGTATCCTCAATTTTGTAATAGAAACTGCTTGAGCAGAGCCCACAAGGGTTGGTAAAATACAGCACCAAAAAGGCCCTTTTCCCAGTAAAACATCACTCTACTCTACTCAGAACAATTTGACGATACATTTAAGGTCCTAAATATCATTGTTCATACACAATAATACAGTAATATTAAAATTCCTTCTATGCATATTAATATGCTAAGAAATAGTCTTAGTAAGAAATCAGTGCAAGGATTGTTCAAAGGATGTCGGTGTTTATTGTATCATGTTTATATTGCAAAATATCATACATTGGTAAAAATGGGCATGGTCTTGCCATCAGATTAGAGGAGCTTAAGCTTGCATGTAGATTAAGGAATAACTACTGCACAGCAGTAATACATATTGCAGCTTAGATGTAGGTCATAGGACACGTTTTAACCAGTCAGCTGTAGTTTATAGTTAGCAGCATAGGAATCAATGCAGGACACTGGAAAGGCTTTGATAGCATTAAATTACCACTTTGAAAATAATAAGAGTAATACTAAGGAAGACAAGTACAAAAGCACTTGTATTTACTAGAATGCAGACATTTACAAATTTAGTAATGTTTCAACCATATTGCATACTGCTGCCACTCCTCTTTTTTCACAGGTGTCATTGGTGCAGACCTATGCTAGCTCTCCTGACAGACATGCATATGCTGCAAGGTTAATCCCACCCGAGACTCCAGATCCTGAGAATGTTGTGACAACTAGAATACAGTACTTTGATGACACCAACACACTGTTAGCTAATTAGCTGACCGACTATTTTGTCCTTTGACTTGTGTTTTTCATGATGTGTTTATAGTTGTACCTTTTAACCACTAGTTTGGCATTCAAAACAAAAATACCTCGGTAGTTGCTTGATTTTAGCTTTATGGCATCAGAACATACCTTCACACTCCATAGCAATTTTGTATTAGTTTGATAAAGCTAGCAGTGGGTTGCAAATGCTTACTGTGTAAATATATACTTTTCTACACATTTCCTATTATTCAGAATTTCCTTCTAAAATGGTCCCGGTTTATGACGGGGTTCCGTTCTTCGTTGTATTGTACACTCGTAACCGAAAATCGTTGGTAAACCGGAAAATCGTCGAAAATCGTCAAAAATCATAAGAAAACCTTACTTTTAATGCTCTGGGTGCATTGAAAACGACGTAAACTGCATTATTATTGAGTTTTACATAAAAAAAAAATTTCAAATTATGATTATTCTGCCGTTTTGGGGCCAAATTGATCTTCCGTCGGATCGGAGTTTTAGCGTCGTATTGCGGAACATGCGTCATTTCGGTCGAGGAAATAATTTCTGATGAATATATTTGAAAATCGTCGTTATATCGAAAATATATCAAAACTGATCAAAGAAACCAGGGACTGCCTGTATATATGAGACCATGATGCTGCACTGATATCTTGGATGCATACATACAGATGTCCGCTTTAAACCAACATGCAAGGCTACAGATGGCAAAGGTTTATCTAATTTACAGGAAACAGTTTAGTGAACTTAAAAAAATGCTGAGATTGTTCAGTATAGTACATATTTCAATAGTTTCTTTAATTAATTTTACAAGTGTGAAAAATATACTGATTAAATTCTACTAAAAACATCAGCATCACAAAATGCTACTGGATTAGCACCATTCTTAGAATTAAAACTGTTTGGACAAATTTTAAAATGCTTATTCTAGCATAATACTGTAACTTACCCTCAAAGCTTTGGCTTGATTAGCCAGAGCAAAAGCAATGCGCATTACTAAACGTCTTTCCATTGTTCCAGATCCAGCCAGCATCTGCTCAACTAAAGACAAGGCCATGAAGATATCCAGTCTTCGACCATCTAAACGAGTAGTTGAGACTCGTGCCTGACCAAAAGATAAATACATCTATGATAATAAAATGAGTTTAAGGAAAAAAAAAAAAAATTAAAGATACAGGCAGTCCCCGGTTATCGGCGGGGTTCCGTTCCCAACAGCGTGACAATAACCGAAAATCGACACTAGGCGAAAATCGGCGATAATAGCACTGATCCCTGGTTATCGGCACCAATAACTGGTTATCGGCGCTGATAACTGGTGATCAGCGCAGCCGATAACCAGCGATCAGCACAGCCGATAACCAGCAATCTGCGCCGATAACACAATCAGCAACGATAACCGGTTATCAGCGACAATAACTGGGCATCAGTCAAAAATCTGATCATCGTCGTCGCTAGACAAGCGCTGTAAAACCGGATCGCCGATAGCCGAGACTGCCGATAACTGGGGACTGCCTGTACTATTAATTATTAATAATGCCACAAATACTGCAAGTTACCATGTAGTAAACATTCAAAATAAAAACAATTCAAACAATTTTATATCATATAACCAATACTTTACACATGCCAGAAGACTGGTCTCTGATAAGTGTTAATAATTGTGAAGCTAGTTCAACAAATTGTGTTAGGTACAAAATTTACTTGCACAGTAATCTCTAGTTTATCTGGATTAATTGAACCAGGCCCTCTTCGATAAGGGTTAAATCTGGATAAGGTCACATAAAAAACTTGTGTGTTTACCCACTGCTTACCATGGTTTCATCACCATTAATACATTTTTATACAGCAACTTTATCAATTACCACCATTTTGTATTATATTTTATTTGTTTTACTTATAATTTGACAAATTTGCCCTTATTATTCAGTGTTTCCTTACCATGAATTACACCAAATACTGCATCATTCATATTGCACTGTAGGCTCGGCTCTTTCAGTATGTTAATTTTTAAGAGCATTATTTACATCATTAATCTTCTTCCTTATCCTGATCACCGAGTTCTCATTTTGTCTTACCATGGAAACTATTTGTGCATGTGCGTACACATGCACAAATACACTTTAATACACATGGCATTTCTCATTGATGAGTTGTCCCAAAATATTCAGTTTAAGAACACGCTAAAAAATAATTCTTTGATAGCGTAGCTGCTGTTTGTCCTCAAAGGAGTTACTCTCAAGGTCCCCAGAGCTTCTCCACAAAAGAGATCAACCAATTTCAAAGAATTCTCTTCTAGTTGGTCTGGCCAGTATAGTGCACGCTGACAATGATAGAGTATATATAGGACTCAAGACAAGAGGGCTCTCCATCTTGTCTACAGCGGCTGCCTAGGTTCCATTCCTATTATCAACCTGTAGATGTGACAATGGCATGTTGCGCGCTGTTCATTATTATGTCAACAATGCACCTTGGGGTCAGACTAACTCCCATTATTCTCTGGTTTCTGCAACCGCTAGCACACAGCTAGAAATTTTGCTTGCATAAGTGCTCCAGATCGTATTTGGTCATCATGGAAGAACCAAACTGAAAAAGCTAAGTACATAGTGGTCCCAGAAAAAATTTTAATTTAATCTTTTTGTTTTGTGGTAACGTATTTTGCCAAATTTGGGAGCCAGTGTCTCCCACAGGGCGAGAATTAAGTTTTTGTTTACACTACAGTCTTTGCTAGCCAACAAACAAGTTTAATTAAATTAAAGTAATACTTTTAAACAGTGTTTTTCTTAAAAGACCTTTGATATATGACTTTCTACCTTAGTAGTTAGGGATCCATCTGGGCTACTTAGTAAATACGCTAGGCTACGACTTTCGATCATTTTCAACCGACTTTTGAATGTGTTCAACTTCCAAACCTTGGTATTAACTAAAACCAATTGGCTAATTATAGTAATTAATTACCAAACTGAATAGTTTTTTGTGATAATGTTCCCTATTTAGCATTAATATCATGGAACTTGTATCTGACTAGGCAATGTTTTCCATCACAGAACTACTTCTAGCAGGCATTTCTCCATCGCTGGAAGTGTCACTCAGTAAAATGTCTGTGATATTTGCTTTCCTACATGATTATTAAACTTTTACGTTGTCATATAATGGGCACTGAAGTTGTACTTAATTTATATCCACCGGGCTTATTTTTAAAAATTGTTTCCCCTGGCAAAATATTTTAATTTAAGTATTTTTATATGTAGCCTACAGCTTTACCTGCAGCCTAGTAGCCTAGGCCCGGTAAACAAATAATAGATTTGCAAAAGTTTTGGCCTAATGGAACAGCGTAACATTCAAGAATTTACTTTTATGGCAAAATTTACTGGCGGCTCGCGAGTAGCCTAGGCCAGGTAAACAAATCATAAAATTGCAAATTAGATTTACACTATACAATTAGCTTTGGCCTAATGGAATGGCATAGCATTCAAGAATTTACTTTTATGGCAAAATTATTTACTGGCGGCTTGCGAGTAGCCTGGGCCCGGTAAACAAATCATAAAATTGCAATTAGATTTACACTATACAGTTAGCTTTGGCCTAATGGAATGGCGTAACATTCAAGAATTTACTTTTAGGGCAAAAAATTTAAGTAGTAATCATATACAGTATGTAATACATGGCTACTGTCTTAAACAACAAAAACCCATATACAGCATTATGGCTACATCCTTGTTCCCAAGCTAACCTATTCACATTAGTTGTGCTGCCTAAGTTATTACAAATAATTAGCACATCTAACATTTGTGAGAAAAACAAAGTAATGGTAGTTCCAATGAATGAAGGGGTAACTATTATCATAACATTATAATATAAATCCACACTTGTCACCAAGCTAGCCTGCAGTATACTGTTCATACAGTGATTATAGATGGTTTATAGATGTTAGTACCATACCAGGAAAATACTTTATCACTGTTGATACATGTCATCTGTAATACTCATGTTCACTTTCACAGTACAACATTAATTAAAAAATATACAAATTTTGTCATGAACTGTCATAGGCACTGGCAACCCACTGAACTATTAATAACTCTTCTTCCCTTTGTGCAACCATAAGGGAAGGAGTATTTGTATGTGTGTGTATGAAACACACATGCTCGGGGATACTGAATGTGTTTCTATCTCTTTTGGGTTGTAAATGATTTTTTTTCTTATTTTATGCAGTAAAATTATGACATAACACAAAAAAATTTAAAAAATGAGAAAATACAGTAAAAATGAAAATGAGAATAGTGTAAAATAAAAAAAGGGGAGGAGTGTGTGTGTGTGTGTGCACATGTGTTATAGGCTTCAATATACACAGTACCAGTTTCTCTCTCCCTTAGGCTGTCCAGTAACTGCAAGGGTATTGAATATGAGGACACAGTTAGGACTAACATTGATAGCAGAAGAAATTAGAGATATCAACACTGTTATTGGCATTAAAGTGCTGAGAGATGACAGAGACTCTCTTCCAAAGACAGAACTACTGAATGCTATTGGATTGGAGGAAATAGCAGGGAACAGCTGGACTGCAGTAATAGCTACAGATACTGTACAATATTCAGAATTACAATGTCGCAGATTTTGATCTGTTAACAAACACATTTGGACAACCACTTCCTCCATGGGAATGCATGTCCATTAACATGACTGTAGACATACCACCTTGTAAAATTATCAAGTAGCAATAGAAGAAAATATGAAAAGGGGAGGATACACAGACCAGCTCTACTGTGATGGATCAGTGAGTACAGACACGGGACGTGCTGGTGCCTTTAACTCAGAAGTAGACATAAAGGTCAGGATACAAGACTGAGCTTCATCCACACAGACTGAACTGATGGCCTTGCTTTTGTTTTTGACACAAATCAATCAGAGGGGTAATGATTCCTTAATAATCACTGACAGCATGTCTGCCATACAGTCCTTAAAAACTAGCAAGGTCTCTGTGTATGAAAAATTAGTCAATGAAGTTAAAAGGAAAATAAGGAAACTGACAGTAAGGGGCATAAAGGTCATGTTCATGTGGGTTCCCTCTCACATTGGGATAACTGGTAATGAAAGGGCAGATGAGCTGGCTAAAGAGGCTGCTCTAAAGGACACCACTGACTACAACCTTGGGTTATCAATAAAGCAGATAAAAACAAGGATCAGGAATCTTCAGATATTGGAAACTAGCATGGCAGCAGATAGAGAGGGAGTAAAGCAGATCAATTCAGTTCAATAACACCACATATACATATGGAAAAAAGGGTTAGTAGACATAAAGAGCTGGTGTTTGCTAGATTAAGATTAGGATACAGCTACCCATGGCAGGTCATGGAAAGCAAGGAGGGCAGCACAAGTGACTGTTGAATACAGTAAACGGCCCGTATTCGTGGTCTCACTATTCACGGACTCATGTATTCGTGGATTTCTCTGTGGAACGTATCTACCCATTATTATCGGAAAACTCACCCATTCGCAGTATTTTTCACTGAGAAATATTCACTAATTACTTTATTTTCATATCATTTTCATGACTAAATGCACTCTTTGTGATAAAACTATTAAAATACTCAGGTATAAGCATTTATAGCGTTTTTTTGTGTTTAAACTATCAAAATAGGCCGTTCTAAGTGTTTTTAAAGGGATTTTAAGTATTCGTAGATTCTAGCTATTCGAAGGGGGGTGCAGTATGCATCCCCCACGAATACAGGGGGTTTACTGTATGCAATGAAACTGATGGACATACACTTCATCACTATGTCATGACATGCCCTAAAATACAGGAGTATAGGGATGACAATCTCACAACTTTGGAGGACTAAGTACTACATCTACTTACAGGAGGGTCCATCAGTCACATACTTAGAAGGTTTAAAAATTTTGCAATGTCCAAATAAATTTTTGATGTGGCCTATAAAAGTGACAAATTAGGAATACAGTAGTCTTATTTACATGACGTCTGGCTGTACAGTATGCAGTGCATTCATAGTTCCAGCATTCAGCCATAAAAATACAAAAACCAATAGAAAAGTACTTAATCACATAAAAACAAATGTTAAAACATATAATATACCTGTACAGTATTTCAATGTATACAGAGAAAAGCCCATTTAAAAGCTTAAAACATAAAAAAAATATTGTCATAAAGACAGTCAGCTGTAATAGTTCCAACTTTCAGCTGATAGTGCTACTAAGCATAATTCACTACTGTTGGAAATTACTATGATTACAATAGAACACTACGATACAGTACTGGTGAAATATTTGTCACCATATCTTGTTCTCTTGGCTTGCATCATACGACAGTATCATCAATCATTCATGACAAGGCACACATGGTAACGAGCGCCAAAAGATGATGCTCCAGGGATGAAGAACAACACCATCATCAACAAAACAAAAGCATTAAGATCTACAAAGACATGAAACAGCTCCTTTCTCTTTGGATTGAGAGGTAGACTTGTCTGCATATCCCCATAAGCAACTAATTCAAGAGAGAATGATGTCTTTCTTTGCACACCTCAATGTTTCACAAGGAGAAAGACAGAATTCAAGGGAATTTCAGGATGGTTTTTACAGTTCGAGCAGTGATATAATCTTCACTTCCATCCAATGTGAAAGAACAATGACCAATTAGTTAACAGCATCTGAATTCCCTGCCTTGTTGGCAAACAACTGATGAGCAGCACTGTCTTCCAGAACAAATATTTAATCTGGATAAGACTGGTCTTTACCAGAAGACAACACTAGACTATCCAAGGGCAAAAAGACTATGAAAAACTTTAAGGCTGCAAAACACCATTGGACTCTTTGTTGGAAGGCAATTGTGCAGTTGGCTTTAATCTAGGGCCACTGCTGGTGTATCATGTGGAGAATCCTTGAGCACTGAACATCTCCAAGGCCTCCCTCCTAATTTTATGGATGTCAAATCCCAAGGCTTAGGTGACCATCACTATTTTTAAGAATTCGTTCTTCAACCATACTGTGCCAGCAGTCAAAAATTATTGTAAGAAAAGACATAACCTTTAATATCCTTATTTTGGACAACACTCCTGGCTACCAACAAAAGGATTTTGACAAAGGAAAAATCTATTTCTGGGGAGGGACCCGTGTCACCCGGTGAAATAATCCATTCAGCACTTATTTCTAGGTAATTCCGTTGCTAGATACCAGAGAAAAGCTAAATGTAAAGCTGGGGTTACTACCCCCAGAGCGAGCTCCAAGAAATGGAGTCGTATATGGTAAAGGGTGAGATTGTCACAATCACGGGACCCTGGCCTATAAAGATTCCCAATGTCAAAAGTCCCAACGAGAGAGGTGCCGATACAAGCCCATGCACTACTCGTGGACTGTACACAAGGCAACACTAGTCGCATTCCATGTTAGCACCCACCCCACTAGAATGATGTTTACCATGGGAGGGAGAGAATGAAAAACAGGGGTGGGTCACCAGGTGACACGGGCCCCTCCCAGAAATAGATTTTTCCTTTGTCAAAATCCTTTTCTGGATCGGGTCCCGTGTCAGCCGGTGAAATAATAACAGAGAAATAAACATCATTCTTATGCTATTAAAGACTTAAATAGAGACGTTGAAAACTAGGAGAATTCTACCCTGAACATTAGTAAGGTCCTCTAAATTCATGTAATGAAAATAATGTAAGTGGTCACCGTCTAAGATCATGAGCTTTAGAATTGAACCTGAATAGGCTTGTATTAAGAAAATACTTTCTGCCTAATAGCAGACACAATGACAGTAACCCCCTTTTTTAAAAAAGAGAGGATCTGACAAAATTGCGAGGTCCTGTCTAAAAAGCCTGTAAGGAGAAAAAAACTGGGCACAGAAACAGACCTTGTAAAAGGGGAGTACTTTCCAAGGTGACCACCGAAAATGAGGACCTTCAACTGTAGATAGAAAGTTAGGGTGAGGAAACACTTCGATGAAAACTACCCCTGATGAGGGGAAACCAAAATGATTGGTTCCGCTAGACAGGGCAGACAGTACAGGAAAACTAACACTAGAAGCTAAGCTGATTAAAAATTTTTGGGTCTTCCCCAACAAGGAAAGGTAAGAACAAGATGATTGTTGGTTACCGGGCTAACTCCGATACATTACTCAAAGACCAGGAAACCGAATGTGGACGGAATACTGGTCTCAGACGAACACAGACCTTAGGGATGAAAGTTAAGAGCCTGTGAGTCTGGTTCCAACAAAACACTTTCCTCGGGCCAATGCAGCCGCATCATTACTGTAGCTTCGAAAACTATGTGAAGAGTGCTAGTTACTTAACTGCAGAACCATACTGCAGTAGAGTAGGATCCCTTGACTGATTTTAGGAAAACAGTAATAACAGGACCAAGATCAGTTTCCTCCTAAACTGTAAGATTCACAAAGACCACAAAGCCAGGGCATCAGAACTTTGAGGGGGCTGACGATCAGGCTGAGTTTATACCAGTCGTGACAGCTTGATAGTTTGTGGCTGAATTGGGTTGCAAACAGACCTACTTCCAGGTCCAGGAAAGGTCACAAGACTACCTGAATGACACTCCATCTAAGGACTATTCCAGCACCAGGGGGGAGGCCCTGGATAGGGAAAAAGTAGTGACCTTTTGGACCCCTACGAGAAGGGTGGCAGACAGAGGCACTTGTGTCTGTTGGTTATGGAGAAGAATGAACCATAACCTGAATGAAGCAACTCGAGTTCGAACCCACTTGTTTACGCAGCGCACTATTGCTGTTTTGTTCAGAACCAGCCTAAAATGAAACCTCTTGGGAGGAAGAAGTTTCCCAAGGACAGGAAGACTGCCACAGCCCTCCAAAGCGTTGATATGGAACTGCCGGAACGTGACCGACTAAGTTCCATGTACTTCATGGGGCCAAAAAATATCCACTCCACCCGCCCAGAGAGGTGTCGGTGTGGAATACTGAAGCCGGAGGGGAAAGCTGGAGAGGAACTGACTTCGATAAGCACTTGACAGTTGTGCAAGGCCGGAGGCCACTATTCAAACAGGAATCAGGGAGACACGTCCCTAACTCCGCCATACCCTGGTTATAAACTCCAGTTTTGACTTCAGAAGGAGAACCGTCACTGAAGCAAACTGGAGAGAGCCCAAGACCTTTTCTTGGGCACGGCGAGAGGTATGCTTGTGTTGATGAAATGTTAGGTCGCCCTTGCTATCTCTTTCCGCTTCCACTGGATTCACAACTACTGAAGGCTACCCTCCGGAATCAGGTGGGATTCCTTCCTGTGTACTTAGAAGCCCAGAGATTCTAGAAAACCGATTATAATGACTGGCACCCTCAGGCAATTCCCGACGCTGGGTGCCCAAATGAGCCAGGCAACTAAATATGCGGCTAGCATAACCTTCTAATACCGGAGCTGTTGAACTACGGTACTGTTCAAACTGGCAAAGACTCTCGGGGCTGCACTGAGGAGGGCATGAACCTGAAAGGGTACGCCTGCTCCCCGAGTCTGAATCCCAAGAAGGGATAGAACCTTTCTGCAACCAAGATGTGAAAGGAAGCGTCGGAAAGGTCTATAGAGGTGGTTACGGCTCCACGGAGCAGTAGGATCCGAACCCACAAGACTGAAAGCAACCGAGACTTGCCGCATTGAATGAGGAAAATAAACGGGACACGAACGGAAAAATTTTCCAGTGGAAGGGAACTTCCCTGGCAGACTGAAAAAGCCTGACAGGCCATTCACAAAGTCCTCCAGAACTCTGGCTGGAAGCTGACTGAACCTGATTGGGGGAGGGGGACAAACAGTCCAGCTCCACCCCGGGCCTTGATAACTATACTCTGGGCCCAGGGACTGAAGTTCCAGTGGCCCCGAAAAATGGTACAGCCTCCCACCCATATGAGAAATACTACAGGGAGGAGGCTTGATTGTCTCCCCTGAAGCGTATGCCTTCCCAATTTCTCGGAGAGGAGCAGGATGCTTCCCTGCTCCTATGATAACCCCGAGGGTCAGAGCCTCTGGCAGAATTTCTAGTGAAAATTCTTTCCTTGGGTTTTCGTATGAAGCAAAGAAAACTCCGGCGGAGGCACAAGGGGGAGGCAGAGACACACGGGGGTGTTACAAGGGGCTGATGTGTTGGCTGAACCCGCACACATTGAGGTGAAGGCTGGGAGTGAGAGGCTGACGGTTGTCCAGGGGCAGGAACCTGAAGAGCCTGCACCACCGCCTGAGCAGGGGGGCGCTTGAACTACATGAACTTCTTGCCGGACTTGGGATAGGGCCCGGCAAGATCAGATTGTTTCCGCCCATAAGGTAGACACCCACGAGAACGGAGGCTCTGATTAACATTAGTAGCCCCGGACGGACCAGTAAAACGCCCACCTGGGGAAAAGATTAATTCTCCAGGTGAAACTGTTCATAAGATTTTTTTCGGCTCAAGGCGGAATGTGGCTGGCGAAAAAGTGTTTTCAGCTGTCCAACCGACTGATGAAATAAAGCGTTGATAAGAGACCTGCAGAAAACCTGACAAGAGAGATTTTATCAGGACCCGAAACAACCTCAGAACCGCCATTATATACCACAGACATTGTTTCTGTTAAAGTCAAAAGAATTCCAGGGCCTGGCAAGCCTGACTTACACCTGTTTCAGCTTCCGGGAATTGACTCCGAAGCTTAGGAGCTGTGATCCATTGCAATGAGTCTGAATAAATTAGAAAAGCATAGTCCGGGGTTAGAAGATTCATTGTGAACGTATCTGTGATATCTGTCTCCGGAAATGCGCCAGCGGTTTATTTTCGGGAACAAGCCTGTTGATAAGGGGGGCTTTGTCTCACATTCGGAGCACAAGGGGTAGGAAGCAGGGCTCTCAAAGAGAACACGGAGTTTGGCGAAGTAAGACCCCACAGCTGGCGTGAACTTGGAATTCTCCGCCTGCCACTCCGTTAGAGCGGGCGTTTCAGGTAGCCTGCGGAGATAAAACCGACTGGTGTAAATAAAACCTACGGATTCATCAAGTAGCCTGCTCGGAGAGAGCATAGCGTACTTTTACAACCTTCCGAGCCAAGAATAAGCCACATGAGGTGGAGTTTGGCGGAGACGAAACCGACAGGTGTATATAAAACCCTACGGGTTCATCAAGAAGTCTGCTCGGGAGAGCATAGCGTACTTCACAACCTTCCGTGCCAAACTATAAATTCTCCAAAACAGACTGCGCACCGGAATGGGAACTATAGACTCCGTGACCGCTGGCTTGTTGCAGGATAGCGGAGCATTCCTGCACTCGACAAAACCAGCTGAAAACGTATGAGAAGTGGGCATGCTGGAACGGATGCCGGAGCAGAGTACCGTAGCAGCAACTTAGCCTAGTCAGACCAGGAAAATCCCCGGAGAAAACCGGAGAGAAAACTGGGCTAACAGGACAAAACTCATAGACATAAAAACAGAGTCAACGGAACATTCGGAGTGACCATGTTTTAACAATATGTGACGGATATAAACATAGGGAAGGTTATGAACTGTTCGGAAGTGGGCGCACTCAGAGCCAAGAGAGGAAAACCCCGGAGGAGGATATCCTGAACGGAAGTGATAGCGGTGGGGGGAATAAACGCCCGACCGCTAAACACTAAAATCGCCGAGCAGTAAGCAAGGAGAGCGCCCAACAAGATAACGAAACACCAAACAGGTAGTAGCAAAATGGAGGGGAAACGCCGAAAGTAAATAAAATAGAAGACAGTTAGGTGGAAAACGCTAACTGGCCTCGTATGAGATCCCAACAGTGAGGTGCGAACCTGTAGGAAGCACCACGAAGGGAAACAGTCGACGTAAAAGGAAGGGGGAAGGATATGCCAGGAGGTTGGTAACCCAAAGTAGCGACCAGGGGTGGGACAGCACTCCCCGGGCGCCCAGAGATCTCATAGATCCCCTCGCTATGTGAGCTGTGTTGCACGACAAGAGCGAGAGAAAAGGAGAGGAAGGGCAAAAACCTCTACGGCCAGGAGAGCAAAGAAAGGCAAAAGGAGTGTGAACAGGAGTGGGGAGAGCACTCCCGGTCACCTCCAGGTCCAGGTGGAGTGCCAACCGATAAGGTCAGACACACCAAGGGACAACCAATCAATGCAGAGGGAGGGGATGTAGGCTACAGCACAAAATAAGGATAAATTGCTCTCAAGCCTTGGAAAGTTAACAAACCTTGAAAACGAACCAAGGGGAGCAAGAGAGCAAAGGATAAAAGGGGAGAAGGGGGATTCTCAAAACCACAAAATAATATATATATAGTCGGTAAAAGGAGTGTGAACAGGAGTGGGAGAGCACTCCCGGTCACCATTGGTAAGCAACCCAAAGAAGGATTGAACTAGGATAGGCTACGCAGGTAAACCCTCGCTATTCCAGCTTAACTTATTAGGAACATTAGCCTAAGTGAAAAGCCGAAACAGGGAGAGGGTGGACGTAGGCAATATATCCAAGCCAAAACCAAACAAAGGGAAGCACCAGACATAAAACACATATGTACAGAACGAGATCACATACATGAAACTCATACGTACAGATCGAGATCGCCCCTCCCTTAACGATTTTTCCCCGAAGGGAAAAAGTGCTATAGCCAAACCCTAGGCTAACCTAACTGAGGCGATGCAAAGGAAGGAAGCCTAGGAGAGGGGTAAAGGCTAACTAATAACTCAAATAATGCATAATAAAACAAAAATTTTCTATAAGGTACATGTAGGAGGATAGGCAGGCCCAACACGACATGAACGTGAAGGGAAATGGCCGACCTCCAGTTAAATGAAAGTACCCAAAATAATTAACAAAATTCAAAAGCATCCGAGCACAAGGTCAAAACTTAAATGTACCAATGAAAATCATGTTCCCATAAGCTTAGAGAAGTGAGAGTCTAAAATAAGGCAAAATAAAGCCAAAATAATAAGCGAATAGGCCCGAGGGGGAACCACGTAGCCTAAACAGCAAGACAGCACTTGACCAGGAAGGGAACACAAAATTCACAAAATAAACAAAATTATAAAAACAAAGTAAAAACCGTAACAGTACCAATGAAAATAAGATCCCCAAAGGCTAAGAGAAGTGTGGGACAAAATTAAGGCATAATGAAGCCATGATAATAAGCGAATGGGCCCGAGGGGGTAGCTCGTAGCCTAAACGCTAAACATCACTTCTCGTAATGAAGACATGATAAAAAGCGAATGGGCCCGAGGGGGTAGCTCGTAGCCTAAACGCTAAACAGCACTTCCCGTAATGAAGCCATGATAAAAAGCGAATGGGCCCGAGGGGGTAGCTCGTAGCCTAAACGCTAAACACTAAACATCACTACCCGTAATGAAGCCATGATAAAAAGCGAATGGGCCCGAGGGGGTAGCTCGTAGCCTAAACGCTAAACAGCACTTCTCGTAGTAAAGGGGTACAGAACAAACATAAAATTAATCAAACCCACTAAAGTTAGGAATCATTAATTGGGAAAATATCCCAAACAAAAAGGGATACTAATAAATAAAACAAAACAAATGTGCTGACCCAAGACCAAGAGAGGTCATGAGACGTCGTGAGAGGAGATCGAGACGGGCGTTATAAATCCCTTTAATTATTAAACTAAAGGAAAATAAGGAGCCTCAATCGCCTAAAAAACAATAAAACACTGGTACTCAAGTTGTTGAAGAAGAACCTTGCGAGAATGCCAAAAAAATGCCAAAATAGAGCACAAAATAAGGATCACAACGAAATTACGTGTGAATGAAATCGCGTGCTAAAATGGAATGAGACTAGTGTTGCCTTGTGTACAGTCCACGAGTAGTGCATGGGCTTGTATCGGCATCTCTCTCGTTGGGACTTTTGACATTGGGAATCTTTATAGGGCAGGGTCCCGTGATTGTGACAATCTCACCCTTTACCATATACGACTCCATTTCTTGGAGCTCGCTCTGGGGGTAGTAACCCCAGCTTTACATTTAGCTTTTCTCTGGTATCTAGCAACAGAATTACCTAGAAATAAGTGCTGAATGGATTATTTCACCGGCTGACACGGGACCCCGATCCAGAAAAACTTTGTCAATTTTCACTCAAGCATCCTTGTTGTTTACCTACCTCCCAACACTGCCTTGCAACTGATGGACTAAGGGATAACTGCCATCTTCAAGTGATGTTACCCTGTGAGAATGCTTACAGACTACAGTCCTGAATATAAACAATGCTTAGAGTGAAATTTTGGCCATGAGTATGAAAAGCATTGGGAAGCTGTGCCCTCAATTTGTTCGCAATTCCAAGGGCTTTGCCAAGGTGGACATGAGCAAAGCCTTGGTGATGTTGAGCAGTGAGCTAAAAATGGCTATGGAGGAGGTGGATTTCATCTTGTTATCTGAGACAAACAAGAAGCCGCTGATGAACGAGGAGTTGGTGAAGCTACACAATCAGCGGCATTACATGAGGAGCAGGCTCCATAAGCAGAGCCACAATGATTCACCATTATCAAGATACAGCAGACCTTTGTGTACATTTTGAAGAGATGGATCCCACAGCTGAACATTTTGCCAAAGAATGAATGAAGCAATGCACAACCCTGTTGCTTGTTATAGTTTGATATTGGATAAAAAGTAGAGCTACAGAGTTCAGGGCACTTTGACTGGTTCTTGCAGCATATAAATACAGAGAAGAAATTCAGCCTTCAACATCATTAATATAATCCCTATTCCCTTTCTCCACTTTCCTCCTCTTGTCATGGAACAAATCTATACATAGTTGAGGCTGCTGTTTTTCATGAGCCTTTTCCAGGTCTTTCTTACTCACTGAAGGCCTCATTTCACAATTTTTGGCCAATGTTTTATGAATGGATGCATTTCCTGACTCCAACCCTTGCTATCAAGATTTGGGAAAGATAAAAAGTCTAAAATCTATAAACCACAAACTCAAGGAGAATCCATTCATCAACGAAAATTTCTCCCCGACACATTTGCATCCCATATAAAGCGATTCTACAAGGCTTCACAGACCAAATTCTAATTTTTTAAAATTACCAACACTAACTATATTTCTGCTAGAAGCTGTCTGATATCCTTCACAAAACTTTAGCAAAAACCCTTGCAAAATCCCTAATAATAAAATCAAAATAAGAAATTGATGATACATTACCTTAGCAGCAGTGACAATGGTGAGCACCTGGCAGGTGAGGTACTGGATCACGTGAGGTAAAGATTCTGCTAGGAGTGTTTTATGATGGTTGTAGGTGTTCTCAATAGCCTTCAGAGATTCTATTAAACTGCACACACTTAATGCACAGGCTTTACCCATGGGCCGTCCTAGAGTTGTGTGGAGGTTCAAAATTGTTTCGATGCTGTATTTTACTGTATGTGCTAGAATCATACCCTGTAGGTGAGAGAAAATAATTTCAAGCCCTAAAACCATTTGAATATTTAGCTAAAATTAATGAATGCTCAGGATATACACTGACATTCATAGAGTCTCTTAAAATTATAATGAAAAACCAACTTAGACAGTAAAACCCACCTGTAATAACAGAGATGCACGTTGACTAAGGTCTTGATTTTTCATCTGGCTAGAGTGTTTTTTTGAAGCTGCATCCAGATTGACTGCCCAGCCACAAACCTGTTTAATGAATAAAAACAACTTACATAAGTCTGGGCATAAATG
Source organism: Macrobrachium rosenbergii (assembly GCF_040412425.1). Taxonomy (NCBI): domain Eukaryota; kingdom Metazoa; phylum Arthropoda; class Malacostraca; order Decapoda; family Palaemonidae; genus Macrobrachium; species Macrobrachium rosenbergii. Next base: position 50,015,169 of record NC_089796.1, read on the forward strand.
ATGTAAGCAATAAAAGCTGAGTAAAAAATATATTATATATATAAAGGCAGTCCCCAATTATTGGTGGAGGTTCCGTTCTGAGGGCATGATGATAACTGAAAATCGCTGCTAGCCACAATTTTCGGCGCTTTTTCAAAGATCTTTGGGGCTTATTGGCACCGAAAAGTGCAGATTTTCGGTTATTGGCTCCTCTGTTAAGTATGTATTAGTGCCAATACCCAATTATCGGCGATTTTTGGCACAAAAAATTATCGATTTTCGTCACTAGACAAGCACTGTAAACCCCGATCGCCATTAGCTGGGGACTGCCTATATATATATATATGCACTGTATATATATATACGGGCAGTCCCCAGGTAACAGCGAGAGTTCTGTTCCTGGCCAAGAGCCACTAACCAAAAATCGCCAATAACCAAAAATTGCTGATAATTTTGGTAATTAATGACATTTACAACATTATAAGTGCCAATAAACCACTTATCAGCACCATTAACTGCTTACTGGGGCTGATAAACTGCTTACCAATGCCAATAAACCGATTACCAATGTAAAAAATCTGGTTAACAATGTGGTTAACCAAGTACCGTAAAACGAGATCACCATTACTCGATGCCGCCAATAAGTGAGGACTGCCTATACAGTCAACCCCCGCCTATTCACAGTTAAAGATTCACAGACTCACTGATTTGCGGATTTTTCTACGGAACATATATTAGCAGAAAATTCGCCTAGTCACAGTATTTTTCATAGCGAAATATTAATTAATGATTGTATTTTCATATTTTCGTTACCAAATACATATTTTCATATTATTTTTGGAACTAAATGCATTTTTTATGATAAAACTATTAAAATACTCGGGTATAAGGGTTTTTTGAGGGTTTTTTTGGTGTTTGAACTATCAAAATAGGCAGTTATAAGCATTTTTAGAGGTGTGTCAAGTATTCATGCCTCCTATTTAGCTATTCACGGGGATTGTGGTACATCCATCCCCAAATATATAGGGGTATATATACAGTACATGTGTATATATATATATGTATATATATAGTATATATATATATATATATATATATATATATATATATATATATATATATATATATATATATACATATATATATATATATATATATATATATATATATATATATATATATATATATATATATATATATATATATATATATATATATATATATATATATATATATATATATATATATATATATATATATATATATATATATATATATATATATATATATATATATATATATATATATATATATATATATATATATATATATATATATATATATATATATATATATATATATATATATATATATATATATATATATATATATATATATATATATATATATATATATATATATATATATATATATATATATATATATATATATATATATATATATATATATATATATATATATATATATATATTTCTGAGTTCAGCCCCGTGTCAGCCGGTGAAATTCCATACTAACACGAATTTCTAGGTATAAATATTGCTAAATATACCAGAGAAAAAGCTTTCAGGAATGCTGGAGTTACTACCCCAGATTGAGCATCTCCTAATGAAGATGTCGGTATAACCAAGGGTGAGTGAAGGATCACAACCACAGAGCCACGCTCGATAGACATCCCCATGTCAAGATCCCCGGGAAGAGCGAGGTGCCATACCAGCGCCCACGCTCACCCGCCCACCAAGCGGCGACTCCAGCACCATCTGAACTCATTCCATTTCTAGCACTTGATCTTGCGATTTGTTTTTTCTGTTTGGCTTGTGTTTTGCCCTTAATTTCATCTGCAAGCATGTCGTCGAGCAGCTTTACCGTTTCCAAGTTAAGTACCATCTTATTGTGGGGTTTTTATGATAAGTTTGGCTGTCTTAGCCCGTAATTGTTAATTATACGTGGCTTTGTTATGACGCTACGGCGTCCCCCAGCCAGCCATGTTGTCCGTGAGGTTTACCCGTCCAGCTTGTTCTGTTTGGGTTTTTCCTTGTCGGCTCATGTCTTATCTTTATTCCCCTAGGATTCATCCTGGTGGCTTTTCCTAAGCTGGGTTGTTTCGGTGTCTCTCTAACGATAATGTTTTTGATCCGTATCTTCGGGGTTCTCGCATCGGGTTCCCGTCCTCTTCCAGCTTAGGTAACTCCCCAGGATGTTTCCTCTTGGACAGTTTTAGCTTTATAATTATAATTATTTTATTATTATTTTGCTAGTGCTCGACACCATGTTGTTAACTGTTTTCAATTGTCTAGTTCCGTGGGGACGTCAGGCTCACCCTGTCCCCTCCCTCGGTTAGGCTATGCGCCTAGCACAAGCACAAAATTATTTTATTTTATTTTATTATTTTTGCACATATGATGGTGAATTATTTTGGTTAGCTTATTTATTGTAGCCTAGTGTATGTTAGGCTTCTTATTGCGCCTTTGACCTCCTGCTCTCCCTTTCACCTGAGTTAGGTTAGGCGAGAGGAGAGGGTCAGCAGGTGGAGGGAGTTTCTGTTGTCGTGCCTTCCTCTGACCATTGTTTGGGTGGCAGAGTGAGACCCTACTTTCTTCCCCCTCCTTTACGGAGGGGTTGAGGTTTTTTCTGTGGGTGTGTCTCCTCCATGCTTTTATAGCATTCCCTTACGTTCGGCTCTGGCTGGTCTTCGACTGGGAATTTCTCTCCCTGCTGCCCCCATCGTTCCCCCTTTCCTTCTCCCCCTTTATTTTATGTCATAGGCTACGCCTATGTGTGGGGTGAGAGTATGGAGGTCTTAGTCGTTTTCCCCTTCCCTTTCCTTCTCGGAGTAGGCCATGATTTCCCCAGCTGGTATCATGCAGTTGAGCGGGTGAGCTCTTCCCCAGTCTCCTGTTTTCCTCTGCTCTGGCCTACTCCCTTCCCTGTCCCACCATCCCCCCTCCCCCCCTTACCCTGATTTACTCTGGTCCAGCTCTTTGTCATCTTCTCATGCGGGTGATGTCGGTGTCCGACTTCCACTCCGAGTTGTGGGATCTTTCCTGGTGGAGGGATTCGCTCCCTCCCAGGGCTGGTCCCAGGTGGCATTTTGCTGAGCCCCGTGCTTCGTCAACCCGCTCTCCTAGGATCGAGCAGGTTTTCGATCTTTCTCAGGGTTTCTCTTCTCAGCCTTGTCCCGTGTTCGCTCCGGCGTTCGAGATACTCTGGTTGGGTTGACCGGCGCTTACACCTGCCCTGGTGGATTGTGGTGTTTGGTAGCCTCACCCTTCTTTTGTTCTCTAGCGGTAGAGGCTTGAGATCCCGGAGAGGTGGTACCGGACTCGGGGAATGTGGATTTGTATATCTTTGTTAACCGATTATGTTACCATCCTCTATATATGTATGCATTTATGTTTTTCCCGGCGGCTCACCCTGCCGGCGGATATGTGTTTTTATATTTTTCCCGGCAGCTCACCCTGCCGTCGGATATATATTTATTTGTTTATTTCTGTTATGGTTATAGAGTCCGGTGATCTTACCCTTGGGTTCCGCCGTCCTGTTCCCAGCACCCCTTGCGGTGAAGGTCCCGTTGATTCGGCTCCCTCGTTCTGCCGGAGTATTTCGGCAGTCGGGGGGGGGGTTTCCTGCTTACCTTAATTTTAAGTTACTTTTCTAGTAGGCCCGTCTCTGACAGGGTTTTTTCATTCCGCCGGAGTACTCTGGTGGTACATTGAAATACCCTTGCCTGTTTAGTTTAAGTTTCTAAGAAAGGTAAGCTCATTTACTGTTTACACTTACAGACTGTTCGTTGTGAGGAGCCCGGGTGTACTGCTACCCTCCACCAACCCTACGGGCATGTGGTGTGTCGGACCCACGCTGGCTGTGCGGTCCGGCTTGATGACTTGATCGTCTGGCACCCGGAGGGCTGCGAGGTGTGCTTTGCTCTTTGCGGGTGCATCCAGGACGAGTCGGTAAGCTGATTGCTTTCCATCTTCATGTTAGTTACAGCTTACTGTGTTGCTATATTTTGTGTTTTTACGCTTATATTATTTACGGTATTTATTAGCCTCCCCTTCATTCCCTGCTCCCCTTTCAGGCCGACGAGTCCTCCAAGAAGGAGTCCCTTGTGTCTCTCCGCGCCTGGGTGGCTGGGTTTGGGAGAAACGTCCCGTCAGGGAAACCCTACGTCCTCGACGAGAAATGGAGAGATCTGCTCTACCCCGGAGCCCGGATCGCTGCGGCCGTACCAGCTGACGTGGCCGCACCCATCATCGAGCAGATCCGGGTCGTGACCCAGCCACTCCTAGAAGAAACTCTTTACGCGGAGGTTTCGGAGGACGTCGCCGCTCTGGACTTGGACCTGGAGCCAATGAATACTGAGCAGGACCAGGTAGGTGGTGAGGTAAGTGAGGCAGCGGGGGCGGGCGCCCTCTTTGATTCCCCTTCATCCTCTACCTCTTCTTTTCAGGGCTTCTCTAAGTCCTCTATCTTGAGGGACAGCGCTCCATCTACTGTCCCCAAGTTGAAGACGTCGTGGAAGGCGAAGGGCTTCAAGTCCTCGTCTTCCCGCAAGGCATCCCCTTTCCCCCCGTCGAAGGCAAAGGTTGCCGTACCTTTGGCCTCCGGGAGCAAATCAGGAACCTCGGGCAAAGGAGCGAGTAAGAGGGCGGCCAGACCCAGCCCTCCTCGCCAGCCTCCCTTTGACCCTGAGGCGTTTGCCGGGATGTTGCTTGCTAAGTTCTCTTTGGAGGTCGACTCTAAGCTTTCTAAGCTGGCGGAGAGGTTGCAGAGTCAGGAGAATCTTATTGCCGATATGGCGCGCTCCGGCGGTGCCGGACCTAGTTACCAGATCCCTGATACTGCCTCCCTCCCTCCTTTTGATGTAGGAAACCCGTGGCGTTTTGCTCTTCGTGCCATTCGCCACGAGGATACCCTGACTATCGAGGGTCTGGGCACGAGACGTCTGGAGGAGTGGACCCTCCTGACAAGGGCTTTAGGCTGACGGAGGAAGCCTGGGTGATCTTCAAGGTCCCTAAGGAGACGGTGATCTTCCCTAGGGACCAGGCCCAATCTGCTCTGCTGCGCACTCTTACAGAATGGCAGGCAGAGAATACGAAACTCACTCCGTTTAAGGGCAACTACACAATGTTTTCCCTGGGAGATAAGTTGCCCACTCCCTGCCAGAACAAGGTTGCTTTGGCGACGGCTCAGGCTTGCTTCGAAGGCAAACCCTTGCCTCAGCTTAGGGAGACGGACTCCACATCCCTGGTATTCCCGGGAGGTGAGGAGTTTTGGAGGGACGCCCCGTCCACTTTTACAGTGGGTAAGTTGGATGCTTTCTGTGCGTCCTCTCAGTTCAGCGAGCAGCTTCCTAAACTCCCGGAAGCTCTCCTGAAGGCGGAGTTTGAGGCACGGACTAGACTGAGCCGGTCCTTGAATTCCTTGTGTCTGTCAGAAGCAGTCGCCGTCTCCTGTGCAGACGAGCAGCTGTTTCAGGTTCTGGCTAAATCCCTGTTAGCAGGTTTTCAGTCAGACCTGTATGACTTCATGGTGGCGAAGTTGGAGTGCCGCAAATTCATTTTCGCGGATGCCACCATTCGTCATGAGCCTAACAAGCTCATGAAGAGTTCCATCTGGGGGATTAATCTATTCCCAGAGAATGAAGTCTCACAAGTCCTGAGCGAGGCTACCAGGGCCAATCAAAGCCTCGCTCGTTGGGGTATCTCCGCCTTCAGCGGAAAACCCCTGAGCTGGCAGCTCCCAGGGTAAGTCGGGGAAACGCGTTCAGGAGGCACAGGAGGCCTCATCCCCAGACAATGGTTCAGGCTGTCCCAGTCTCGGCGGTGGGCCAACCCTCCACCTCCAAGGCTCAACCCCATCAATACGTGCTGGTTCAACCAGCCCAATCCCTTGCTGCACCATCGTACGTCTCCTCTCCAGCATACAATTCCACCTATGAGGGCCGTGGGGTCTTTCACGGCCTTAATAGAAGCGCAAGGGGGTTAGAGGTCGAGCCCCATACAGAGGCAGAGCTGGATCTGCCTCCCGGGGAAAAATCAGGCCGTGGTAGAGAAACAAACCCTCTTCCTCCCACTGAGACCAGTCAGGTAGGTGGTCGCCTTTACTGGTTCAGAGACCAGTGGTCCTTCAGTCCCTGGGCACACAGTATTGTGTCCAAGGTCTGGGTTGGAGCTGGATCAGGATCCCCCTCCCTGACCAGGTTTTACACCAACTCCCTCCAAAACCCTACAGGATTTTGTGACGGAGCTTCTCAACAAGAGAGCAATAAAGGAAGTAAGGCACCTCAAATTTCAAGGCAGGTTGTTCACTGTTCCAAAGAAAGATTTCGATCAACAAAGAGTGATTCTAGATCTGTCACGTCTAAATCGCTACATAAGATGCGACAAGTTTCGCATGCTTACGGTGGCTCAAGTACGGACTCTACTACCGCGTGGAGCCGTCACCACCTCTATCGATCTCTCAGACGCATACTATCACGTCCCGGTTGCTTCTCTCCCTTCCTGGGTTTCAAACTCGGGAAACAAGCCTACTCCTTCAGAGTCATGCCTTTCGGACTCAATGTAGCCCCAGAATTTTTACAAACTGGCGGAAACAGTCGTTCAGCAACTGCGGTCCCGGGGGATCTCCCTGGCGGCTTACCTGGAAGATTGGATAATCTGGGCTGCAACAGTTCAGGAGTGCCGAAAGGCTACAGCCATAGTGATCAAGTTCCTGGAGTCGTTAGGCTTTCAGTTGAACAGGAGAAGTCCCGCCTGACTCCGAATCCCGGTTTCAGTGGCTAGGTCTCCAGTGGGACCTGTCCTCGTACAGGCTATCTCTCCCGCCGTCCAAGCGGAAGGAGATTGCCGCTGCTACCAGGAAATTTTTGAAGGACAAAGCAGCATCCCGCCGGTCTCAAGAGAGAATTCTCGGCTCCCTTCAGTTTGCCTCAGTGACGGACCTGCTCTTAAAAGCGAAACTAAAAGATATAAACAAAGTGTGGCGGAGACGAGCCAATGTCAGGCTCAGAGACAGGGTCTCTTCAATCCCGCGAATCTTGAAAACAAGGCTCCGCCCATGGTCCACAGCCAGTGGCCTGTCAAAGTCGGTTCCACTCCAATTTCCCCCTCCGGCATTGGTAATCCACACGGACGCTTCATTAAGCGGCTGGGGAGGGTACTCACCAAAACAAAAAGTTCAAGGGACATGGTCTACAATGTTCCAACAGTTTCATATAAACACCTTGGAAGCTATGGCAGTGTTTCTAACTCTCAAGAAACTTTGCCCCGCTGGCCAGATTCACATCAGGCTGGTGTTGGACAGCGCCGTGGTGGTTCATTGCATCAACAGGGGCGGCTCCAAATCAGGTCGCGTAAACCAGGTGATGGTAGCTATCTTCTCTCTGGCGAACAAGCACAGCTGGCATTTGTCAGCCACCCACCTAGCGGGGTGCGGGAACGTGGTGGCGGACTCCTGTCCAGGACTACTCCGTTGGAGACGGAGTGGTCTCTGGACGGGGAGTCGTTCAATTGGATCCACCGCCGGGTTCCGGGACTCCAAGTGGATCTGTTCGCCACGGAGAACAATCACAAACTTCCCTGTTATGTGGCTCCCAACCTGGACCCCAGGCCTTCGCCACGGATGCGATGTCCATAGATTGGAACTGTTGGGAGAGGATCTACTTGTTTCCCCCAATAAACATGTTGTTGAAAGTTCTGCACAAACTCAGGTCATTCAACGGCCAATTAGCTCTGGTAGCTCCCTATTGGCCGAAGAGCAACTGGTTCCCTCTGCTCCAGGAACTCAAGTTGCGGTGTCATCAGATACCCAAACCCAGACTGACCCAAGTAGTACAAACAAAGACTGTGTCAGCTTCCTCAAGAATTCAGAATGCACTGGTTTTATGGACTTTATAAAGTTTGCTGCAAAAAGGAGCAAACATTGACCCCGTCAACACTCTGTTTCTAGAATCTGATAAGAGAGATTCTACTCTCAGACAGTATGATTCAGCAGTCAAAAACTGGCATCCTTTTTAAAGGCATCTGGAGCTCAAACTATGACTACTAACCTAGCGGTTACTTTCTTTAGGTCATTGTTTGAAAAAGGCCTTGCCCGCCACTATTACTACAGCTAAATCAGCCCTAAAGAAGGTATTTTTGTATGGTTTCAAAATTGACCTTACAGATTCATACTTCTCCATCCCTAGAGCATGCGCCCGTTTGAGGCCGGTAACACGCCCACATTCCGTTACCTGGTTCCTCAACGATGTTTTGAAATTAGCCACTGACATTGATAACTCACAATGCTCTTATCTGGATCTGTTAAGGAAAACCTTGTTTCTGATTAGCTTGGCTTCAGGTGCCAGAATTTCAGAGCTGTCGGCCCTCACTAGAGGTGATGATCATGTTGATTTCCTCCCGTCTGAGAAGTCCTCCTTTCCCTGATCATAAGTTCCTAGCTAAGAATGAAGACCCTCAGGACAGGTGGTCCCCTGGAAGGTGGTGCCTCTTCCTCAGGACCAGTCCTTATGTCCAGTACATACCTTAAAGTCTTACCTACAAAGAACTCCACAGTATAAGTCTGGTCCTCTTTTTATCAGGGAAAAAGGTGGAACTCTTTCGTTGAAACGCTATAAGACAACAAATTCTGTATTTTATTAAACAAGCCAACCCAGATTCAGTCCCAAAGGTTCATGATATCCGTGCAGTAGCTACCTCTACTAATTATTTTCATAATATGGATTTTGCTGAACTTACCAAGTATATACGGGATGGAAATCACCTCTAGTGTTTAAACGCCACTATTTAAAATCACTCAAGCTCTGAAATTTTCTACAGTGGCTGTGGGGAGTGTCATCTCCCACCTTAATTATCCTTAATCCCTTTCCTTCCCCCCCCCGCCTGCCTCATTTATTTCTCTGCCTGCCTTTCTGGATCAATCATGCCTCACTGCCTTGCTCCTCATAATCGATACTGGTATTACCTGGCTATTGTTTGTCTTGTTGATTGGTTTTGATATGCTGTGGTTTTAGATTAAGTTAGAAGTACTTGTTTGTTTTGTTTTTATTTTGCTTCATGTACCTCAATTCCTAGTTTTGTATATATCTCATTGTTCTTAGATTTAAGTTTATATTTACTGTTTATACCATTAGGTTGTAGGGGCCCTTTATTCCACCTAATTGTATTGTATTTTTGTCATTCTACTTTGTTCTTAGATTAAGTTTTATTTTCATTGTGTCTTTATAATGTTGGGTGTGTGTTGTTCCACATGGTGACACAGGGACGAGCTCAGAAAAGGATTTTGACAAAGGAAAATCTATTTCTGAGGGAGTCCCTGTGTCACCTGTTATTAAATCTAATTTTCCTTGATGAGATATCATAATTAAATCTATTTTTCCATAGCATGTGTTTTTCCTCTTGGCGGGCGGGTGAGTGTGGGCGCTGATGCGGCACTCGCTCTTCCCGGGGATTTGACATGGGGATGTCAATCGAGCGTGGCTCTGTGGTTGTGATCCTTCACTCACCCATTGGTTATACCGACATCTTCATTAGGAGGTGCTCGATCTGTGGGTAGTAACTCCAGCATTCCTGAAAAGCTTTTTCTCTGGTATATTTAGCAATATTTATACCTAGAAATTCGTGTTAGTATGGAATTTCACCGGGTGACACAGGGCCTCCCTCAGAAATAGATTTTTCCTTTGTCAAAATCCCTTTATATATATATATATAATATATATATATATATATATATATATATATATATATGTATTATATATATATATATATATATATATATATATATATTTTTTTATAATCATTGATATATACATATGGATGGTATTATGCAAATATAATCATCTGCATATATATATCAACATTCTGTGCTATATATAGGCAAAAGTCACCTTGAAGACTTGGAGACACCCGAGGGGAACAGAATTTTTCAAATATCTCAACATTTTGTCTCAAAAGTTGTAGAAGCCATGGTCTGGCTTGAATATGGCCCCAAAACGTGCCGTCATAATTTGAAGGTTTTTTTGATGTAAAACTCAATTTGTAATGCAGTGTTACTCGTTTTCAAAAAGCCAGAGCATTAAAAGTAAGGTTTTCTTATGATTTTTGTTTTCTAATTTTCCTTGGGACCAAATTCCTTGCTGGAAAACGCAAGTGTTGACAACAAACAACCTTCACAATTTAGTGGCCTATTATTTATGTTACCATTTCTTATCATTTATATTCTATATATATTATATAATTTATTAAGTAGACATACACAATTGTTTGTATTTTATCTCTCTACAGATGTTTCATGCAAGTGCTCATGGATTTATGGACAGTTTTTATTCAAAATTTAGCCATTTTGCAAACAGTCATGCATAGGAACTTGGCCTCTCAAGTCAACTGGTGACATTGAGATGTAAAGTTTTTCATCTGGATAACACTTAGTGACTGGATGGGAAGGTCAAGAGAGGTTTTCACACTCCCAGAGCTAGGCGATTTAGGATTTGTTCAATAATTTTCTAGTTAAATACAGCATTTTCAAGCTGTGCTTATGTTAGATTTTGCAGAATAAATTATTTTGTCCAAGCCAGGTTTGACTTTTTTGAATACATATAGTGCATTTAATTTCATGAGAGAGAGAATGAGAGAGAGAATATATATATATATATATATATATATATATATATATAATATATATATATATATTTATATATATATATATATATATATATATATATATATATAATATATATATATATATATATATATATATATATTGCTATATATATATATATATATATATATATATATATATATATATATATATTTATATATATATATATATATATATATATATATATATATATACATTTACATATACAGTATATATGTATGTCATATATAATATACTTATTTCAGTCGACCCTCATTAAGCCTGACCTCATTAACCCGGGCATCGGATAAGACGGACACCGACGAGGGTCAGCCGATTTAAAACATGTAATGTTCGACCATGATTTAAGATAGTTACTGTTCCTCTGCTCGTCATGTACCATTTTCCGTTTTATTTAGATTTAAAACATGTAATGTTCAACCATGATTTAAGATAGTTACTGTTCCTCTGCTCGTCATGTACCATTTTCCGTTTCATTTAGATTTAAAACATGTAATGTTCGACCATGATTTAAGATAGTTACTGTTCCTCTGCTCGTCATGTACCATTTTCCGTTTTATTTAGATTTAAAACATGTAATGTTAGACCATGATTTAAGATAGTTACTGTTCGTCTGCTCGTCATGTACCATTTTCCGTTTTATTTAGATTTAAAACGTAATGTTAGACCATGATTTAAGATAGTTACTGTTCCTCTGCTCGTCATATACCATTTTCTGTTTTATTTACCAAAGGTAAATAAAAACCTTTTCATTTATATTTTCATTTTATACACTGTACTGTATACTGTTCTGTATTTATACTGTACTGAACTGAAATGCTTTTAACTTGTAACCAATTTCACTTGTGCACGGTATGTACTGTCATTAAGAAAAGCTATTGTCTGGAATCGTATGAAGTATCATAGCCAATCACTGAGCATTAACAGTTATGCCATCTGCTGCCCGACTGGTGGCTACAGTACGATGCTTTGTGCGTTTATTAGGAAAGAAAAGACATGACAAAGGTAAACTTTATAAAGACAAAAGACGAGTTACTGAATAACACTTGTGTTTAGGTGGCAAATGACATGAGAGAGAGAGAAGTGCCTATTTCTTTCCAGAGAGAGTAGAAAGAGATAGAGAGAGAGAGATCTTAATTTTAATGTCACTAAAAAGTATTTTCCCCATGGAACTGTAATTCTATATAAAGAGATATAAAGAGAAGAATTTTTTAATATTGTATATATATATATATATATATATATATATAAATACTGTTGTTCTATATATATATATATATATATATACATTTTACATTTGGATACTGGTTATAAGTTTTGCTCGAAACAAATAATTCAACTTAAATAATTCGCTTTTTTTCAATGGGGTTAGCAATTAATATCGATAAGACAATATTTTGAAAATACATATTTTTAAATTTAATGGTCTAGACGCATGCAACAACGTTCAGGCAGCGTACGCTGGTGTACCTATGGATTGGCCGAGAGGCTGGAATAGGTACATTAATTCAATGAGCTGACCTCACTTTGCTCGTTGTCGGAAATTAAAATAGGTCAGTGTTTGTTTTTTGATTTTGTGCGTTTGTAAATACAGGTAGTGATTAGTGACAATAATTAACTCTTATAATAAAATCGAGTTCTGATGGAGTTAGTAATTAATAAAGTAGGACAATATTTAGAAAAAACACTATTTTTGTTTTGAACAGGCAACAGCGTTACTATAGTTGCTAAATCAGGCAGCAAGAGAGACCAACTTACAATAGACCAACTTCTTTTTCTTCATCTCTTTATTCCATCTTCTAGTTAAAAAATTAAGAGAATGATAAAAGTATTGTTAGTAACCTTATACTCTTGCGAAAATGCGTACAAATATAAACAACTTTAACAAGACTCAGTTGTTTTGCTAATAACCAATCGGATAACAACTGTTTTGCTTGTATTTCAACCATCATGACTTGTTAAACAATTACCTTAGTTATGTTAAAAATGATGTTAAGTACTAATATGTTTTTACACTTTTTCCTTATCCGCTTTGAAGAAAAGATCGGCAAGGAAATATACTGCTTTCAGTAAATTTAAGCTGCAAGTTGTAGTTGAAGCTGAGAAAAGAATGTTCAAGCTGCTAATGACTATAAATTATCGTGCATTGGCAACATGGATGAAACTCGACAGCAAATAAAATTGGAAAGTATTTCAATCAAAACTACTGGGCATGAAAGAACACATATTACTGCTGTTTTCACGCCGATAAAAGATAAATACGAAAAGCTCATAGTATGATGATGAAATCAAGAGAAAATAGCGAACGGAATCTTGGTTTTTTACACAAAAAAATGGCCAGCCGCCAACGTCATCTACTAACTCAAATAATGCCTAAATCAATTTCACTAAGACATATTTACGTTATATTTCGACTTATAAACACTTTGAATAACAAAAATATATATGTCCCTTATAAATAAAGTATCTAGAGAGATTCATTTACGCTAACTAGAAGCAAAATGCCCTCTGAACCGATTAAATGCGTAAATAAAGACCGCATTGATCAATTCCCAAACAAAAACTTGATCTTATGATTGGAATTTATAATGCAATATAAGAATATTTACAATTGGATACAGTGTAGTAAAGCATAACTTTTTAAAAGATCCAGGGAAAAGATGCGCATTCGTTATTTTGATGTTTGTATAATACGGTGTTATGTGAAAATAGAATACAATATAATGTAGGCTAGGCTACCGTATATGATATACGAAAATGCAGGCTAGGCCTTGTTTGTTATTCAATTTCTCTTTATACTGACTTACCATGTCAATCTGCATTGAACCTGCAAAATTAGCTGACACTAATAATTACTATACCATATATGTATAAAGTATACTGTGTAGTGTAGGCTAGGCTACCATATGTGTATAGATGGTACTGATGTACCATCTACTAGTGTAGGCACCATATTTGAGTTATTTTTTCAACAAACGATGGGTTTTGGAACCTAACCCATATCTTACAGTAGGGCTGATCCCAGGTTCTTCATTTATAATATATATATATATATATATGGTTATATATATATATATATACCATATATAATACAGAAAGCACAAAGATTTCATCTTCTTCATGGTTCATGAATGTCATGGTTTGAGTTTCTTTGTGGAACATATCTAGCCATTTTTCTGAAAATTTGCCCACTTCAGTATTTTTCATGAGAAATCACTAATTACTGTATTTTCATAAAATTTTCATGAATAAATGCACTTTTTGTGATAAAACTTTAAAATACTCAGGTATAAGTTTTACAGGGTTTTTTGGCTTAAGCTATCAAAATGGGCAGTTCTAAGTGTTTTTAAAGGTGTTTTAAAATTCAAAACATTTGACCTATTCACTTGTGTGCATCCCTGTGTCATAATACAGCTTCATTGTCTATTTATATATATATATTGTTTTAATATATATTATATATGTCATATATATATATATATATTATATATACAAGATAACATATATATACAATAATATATAATCCTTATCAGATATTGTACAATGGCATATAAAATATATATATATATATACATATATATATATATATATAGAATATATATTATATATATATTAATACATATACATATAGCCTATAAGATATAATTACATATGCATATACATATATATAAATAATATATATATGATATACCTAAGTATATATATATATATAGATATATATATATATACATAAACTTTAAATCTCATACACAATTGTTCTGTGCATTAGTAGAATTACTAAAAGGACCTCATTCAAACTGGATGGCATCTAATGAAACGTTTTTATTCAGAAAAGTTACTTTCTTTCTAGTAAAATTCAGTCCACATTATCAAGTATCCAACAAATTGAGCAGTCTCTAGTCAGCTGTATTTACGATCTGTGTGCTGGGTTTTTAATCCTATAATCGCCTAGCTCCATCCTGTGTGACCTCCACCCTCGTGATCTTGGTCTTTCTCTGATCCCTTCTTTCAGGTGTCCGTTTTGTCGTAATTTTCTTGTTTTTTATTAGTCGTTACATAAATTTTATATATGATTTTTCTAATTATGCTGTCTTAAAATGGTACAACCCCTGCCATGTAGCTGTTTATCAGTTAGGAAATATTTTCTACAACCAGTCTAGATGTTTTGTTGGTGTTCCTTTCAAAAACTCAAATATTTTCCCAGTCTATTCTGTGAAATTTTAAAAAATGTTTGGCAACTGCTGACGTCTAATTATAATGCCTTATGTTTAGTAATATTCAATTTTGCATTTACCTTCATTTTTTTGCCAAATTGGAAGTCTCCTTCTTCACAGTCACGACACGCTATATAACCCCTTTAATCTCTTCCCCCTACCGAAATTTTGTCTCTAACTATTTTATTCCTAATGGTGTTTTTGTAGCCGCCTATCAATTTGAAATTATTTAGCTTTCTGTTGATGGGTAACAGAGTTGTTGTCCGGGACTAATTATTTTCTTTCCTACCAAATGTTTTATCCTTTCCCTCTCCCAAAAATAGTTTTTCCTTTCCTTGATGTGTGCCTACCCCACAATACTTAGGGTAACTCAATCTCCTAAAACTCTCCCTCAGGTAATCCAGCTCTTTGAAAAATTTTCACTGCATAAATAAGCCCTAATGGCCAACCCTGTCATTAATCCTATTTTTATTTCTTTTCCTAACAGAAAATGACTGGAGAACCTTGATGTATGTATGAATTGGTGTGTGTCTTCTTCCCTATATACCTTGATAAGCTAAAATTTCCCATTCTAGTAATATTCAATCAAAGTAATTTCATTTTCAACAAACTGGAAGTTGTGAACAATATTTAGTTTATTTATGGTGAATTAAAAAAAACTTTTTCCTAGATCTTCCCTTTCTCCCTTGTAAATAATCAAAATTTTTCCACGTTACATAATGTTTATATACATTATATTATATAAACATTTATATATGAAAATGTTCAATAAGTAAATACAAAATGTCAAGATACACTATGGTTGTATTTTCATCAGTTTTGAAATATTTTCCTTAAAAATAACTGCCTCTCGCAGCAACACTTCTGCATCAACTCCCAATCCTGGAAGACCTAAAAAAAGTCCTTTTTCAGTAGTCCCTTTAGGTCTAACTTTAATATGCAATCTTTTACCTCTGTTGACTGGAATCTGGTCTCTGAGGCACAATATTTCGATTTATGGTGAACAGGAAGAAAACATTTTCCTTACATCCAGGGCTGTAACATCTCAGAAATTCTTTCATCTCGTTGTTGTAATGTTTGCATTCCCTTATATTAGCCATCCAGGTGGTCAAGTTTTATACTTGAAAATGGGGCAATTTCCTGGTGGAACCACAACTGACCAAAATAACTGCTTGAGGCCTTTTCTTCCTCAGTTTTGAACCTATTTTCAGAAAATCAGTAAATAAAATTCCTTTCGGTGATGGTTTGACCCGAGGAACCCATTCAAAACTGTGAATTGAATCCACTGAAGTGCTCCAGATAATATTCAATCAACCTAGTTCATTTTTCAACAAAATCTGTTAAACCACCGACAGAAACTTTTGAAAAAACATCTGTTCATCCCCATAGGCCTCCTTTAACATTCCATAATCATTTTTGTAATATTTTCTCTAAGTTTAACACAAAATTGATCGTTTAAAATTGTTATATGTTTCAAATTTTGACAAGTTTAAGATCGGCAAACCAGATCAGACTGGTTCCAATGTTCACTGCTGCACTCAGTTACAAATTAGAAAGTTTTGCTCAGTTTGCCATTTGTATAGAATATATGTGATGTTTTTTTTTGCATGAAGTAGTATTTTGAATCAAATATATTTATGATAATGATATTTTTCATTTATTGATGGTACCTGCATACTAAACTGTACAGGCACATATAAAAAACATATATAAAATACAACTCTTAATCTTAAAAACTAAGCACACACTGTGATTTTTTAAAAACTTTTTCCGCTATATATAATATATATATATATATATATATATATATATAGATATTTTTGTATATATATATATATATATATATTATATAATACACCCACTCTCTCCAACCAGTGTATATATAGACCAATGACCCTATATATATATAGGTAATAGCAACATATATATGGGCAATATAAAATATATATATATATATATATATATATATATATATATATATATATATATATATATATATATATCATAACAGATATAACTAAAACCAAAACAAATTCTGAGTATATTTGTTGTAAAATATTTACAATTTACTGAGAAGGGAGATGCAGTAACTTTTGTGAGGTTACATGTTTTTCTAATATTTCTTTGCACTTTTCTTTGCAAAATTACATTTCTGGGTTTTCCGACCTGTGTCACCCGGTGAAAATAACCTTTCAGCACTTATTTCTAGGTAAAGCTATTGCTAAATATACCAGAGAAAAGCTAAAAAGCTAAGCCGGAGTTACTACCAGTCAAAAGAGCTCCATGAAATGGAGTCGTGTATGAGAAAGGGTGAGATTGTCACAATCACAGGCCTCCGCCCTGTAAACATTCCCAATGTCAAAGTCCCACTGAGTGAGGTGCGTTACAAACCCCGCACCACTCATGGACTGTAAACAAACCGGCGTCACCCACATTCCACTTTTTAGCACGCGTTCGCTTTTGTCCTGTTTGTGTGTGCGCTTTTTGTAACCCAAATTTGGTTCTACTATGGCATCCTCCCAGGATTCTTCTTCACCTAAGTTGAGTACCATCTCTGTTTTTTATTTTAGGCGGTTGAGGCTCCTTATTTCCCTCTAATTTAATAATTAGGGGATTTATACGCCTCCTCTTCCACCTTCTCCCGCCCATGTGACCTTCAGTCTCGATGTGGGGATTTTTATGTCGGGGCTTCGTTCCCCTTCATTTTCTTATTGTTGTGCCTTTTTGCTTATCCTATATTCAATTGGGCATTTTTTATTGTTGTTTTATTACCCTTCTCTGGGGAAGTTCGGGTCCTTGTCGTTTAGGCTACGAGTTTTCCCCCTCGGGCCTATCCGATCTTTATCCATTCTTATGTGTTGTGTTTGGTCCCTCACTTCCTCCAGTGTTTGGGTATATTATTTGAGATGGTACAATTATGCTTATTGGGTTTAATTTTAGCCTAGCACACGGATGTCTTTGATATTTTCGGATAATATCCTTTGTTTTTTAATCTGGAAGGTCGACCATTTTCCCTCCGCGCTCATATCGCGTTGGGTTTGGTCCTCCCTTCTACATATGTCCTTATGATTAGTTGAATCATTGTTTTAATTTCTTTGCCTAGGATAGGTTAACTTTAGGCTAGTCGGGTAGATACCTTCTCCCCCTGGGCTTCCTCCGTCAGCCAGCTGGCTGTGTTAGGTTAGCCTAGGATTAGGCTATGCCGTTCTCTTCCCTTTCTTGGGAGAGAAGGTTAGGTGTGTAGGAGGGTTCATGGTTGGAGCTTCCCTCTGTGTGGCGTTTGGTTAGAGAAGTCGGGCATGCGCTTCTCCCTCTCCCTGTTTCGGCCTTTCCGTTTAGACTGTTGAGTCCTAATAAGGTTAAGCTGGAATAGCGAGGGTATCTCGCGTAACCTACCTTCGTCCGAACCACACCTTCGGGTTATTCTCCATCTTCATGTATACACCCTCTCCTACCCCATTACTCCTTCCTTCCCCCCCCACCTCCTCAATCTCTCCCACCCTTGGTTCGCTTTCATATACTATGTTAACTTACCAAGGTCCGAGAGTTTTACCCTGTTCCTTACGCTATAGCCTTATATCCCCTTCCTCTGCATTGATTGGTCTGTTCTCTCGCTACCAGGTTCCGACCTTACCCGGTCACACTCGGTCGAGACCTCAGTTGGGGACCAGGGGTGCTCCCACACCCCTGTTTCCCATTCCCTTTCTTTGCTTTTTTGGCCTTTGAGAGTCCCCCATCCTCTCCTCTCTTAGTATCGTTCGTACATATTCGTCCGATCGAAGGAGAAGGCTGGATCTCATGGTGCCCGGAGAGTGCTTACTCACCCCCTGGTCGCTACTACGGATCCCTCGCTCATGGCCTATACCACCCCCCCCCCTCCTTCTCCTACAGTGTCAGTGCGTCCTTTTTTTCCCCAACCGAGTTTCGTTCTCCCAGAACGTTATCTCAAGGGGGGAAATTTGTGTTCATGTTGCCAGTTAGAGTTTCCCACCTGACTGCCTTCTGTTATTCACACGCCATGACATTTACCTTCGTTCTATTCATTTAGAACACCTATAGTTTCCTAGTATCTACCCTCCGCCGACTAGCTATCTTTGTGTTTTCTCTGCTAGGTAGTCGGGCGTTCTTGTCGCCTTCCACTCCGGTGGGTACGGTGTTTGGTCGGACGGTGCTCACTACACCTCCTCCGCCGTCACCGTATTAGAGTACAGGACTCCCCCGGCTCCAAGCAGAAATATCCACTTTTATAGTTGACCTTTCCCTAGTATACATACATATTATATTCATATTATATATTATATTATGTATATACACTATCCTTTTGGGACCTTCCTGTCGCTCTGGATTAACTCCGGTGGTCCCTTTAGGTTAATCTTGCATGTTCCAGTAGGCCCCTTAACCTCCCGGTACGCTCCGGCGGGACCTATCTGGATAACTGTTTATTATATATATATATATACATTTATTTATTTACCTTTTGTATTTTAACTGTCCTTTTGGGACCTTCCTGTCGCTCCGGATTAACTCCGGTGGTCCCTCTAGGTAGTTGATCTTGCATGTTCCAGTAGGCCCCTTATCCTCCAGGTACGCTCTGGCGGGACCTACCTGGATAACTTTATTATCCTAAGACACTGCTCCGGCAATCCACTCCGGCAGCCCTATCAGCATACTCATATACCCGTCAACTTACAGATGGTGCGTTGTCAGGAGCAGGGGTGCACCGCTGTGCTTCATCAAGCCAGCGGACATGAGGTGTGCAGGTCCCACTCCAGGTGTGCTGTCCACGTAGGGGACCTGATCGTCTGGCACCCTGATGGTTGTGAGGTGTGCTACGCCCTCTATGAGCAGGTTCTGGATGAGTCAGTAAGTTAGCTTTTCCTTTCCGATTCATGTTCACCTTCAGTTTTGTCTCTTATGGATAATTGAAAGATATTCTCCTTTTTAGGAGGCTCAGGTCACCTGACTTTCTCCTCCTTCCAGATTGACCGCAGCTCTCGGGACTCTTCGATGTCGACCCTCAAGACCTGGGTCAGCGGCTTCGGGAGGAACGTCGGTGCAGGGAAACCCTATGTTTTGTCGAAGGATGTTTGCAACGTTCTCTTCCCCGGCGCCTGGATCTCAGCTTCAGTTGCGGACGAGGTAGCCGCCCCCTTGATCGCTGGGATCCGGGAGATGACGCAGCCCTCCCAGGAAGAAGTCACTGCATGCGGAGTTGTCACCGAGGATGTTGCGGCTCTTAATCTGGACCTCGAACCGATGAACATTGATCTGGATCTGCAAGCAGGTAAGGGGGTAAGTGAGGCAGGTGATTTACTGTTTAGCTCTCCTTCTTCCACTGCTTCTTCTTTCAGAGGATTCGTGAAATCCTCTTGCCTTATGGACGGTGCAAGGTCTACCGTCCCTAAGGTTAAATCAGTAAAGAAAAAGACCTTAAAGTCCCAGAAAGTCCGCTCCGGGGTTCCCTCAAAGACGTCACAGCCCCCTAGCCCCGTGCCGTCTACGAGCAAGGCCTCTACTTCTGGGAAGGGAGCACGGCCTAAACAAAGTAAAGAGGTTCCCCCCCTCCTTCCTTTGATGCTGAAGCATTTGCTGAGCTTCTTATGAAGCAGTTCGACAAAAGAGTTGACGACAAGCTGTCGCAACTCTCGAGCCAACTGTCTTCCTCAAATGCTTCCGTGCTCTCCTTATCACAAGAGGTTAAGTCTCAAAGGACTTTAATCTCTGGATTCATGAGTGGCGGAGCGGCCAACAAATCTTTCTCCGTCCCGGACACCTCCAGCCCCCCTCCCTTTGATAAAGGAAACCCCTGGTGCCTGACCCTTTTTGCCCCCCAGCATGAGGGTACCCTTACTATCGAGGGCCTAGGCACCCGTAGGCTGGAGGAATTAGAATTCTTCCCTCCTAACCTGCAATCACCTTATGCAGGTTTTGCCAGGCTCACTGAGGAGGCATGGGTTCGGTCCGATAAGGTCCCCAAGGAAACTGTCATCTTCCCGAGGGACCAGGCCCAGTCGGCCCTACTACGGACTTTGTCGGAGTGGCAGGCGGAGAACACCAAACTCACTCCGGCCAAGGGTGCTTTCACGATGTTCTCTCTGGGAGAAGTTCTCCCCACCCCTTGCACCTCTAAAGTGGCTTCCCTCACGAACCAGGCTTGCATGGAGGGTAAGCCCCTTCCCCATCTCCGGGAGACAGATCCCACCTCTCTTGTCTTACCCGGAGATTCTCAGTTTTGGGTAGGAGCTCTGGACACCTTCACGGTTACTCGACTGGACCCTGACTGCGCTTCTAACCTCTTCAGCGAACAACTCCCTAAGATCCCGGAGTCGCTCCTGAAGGCTGAAGCTGAGTCTAAGGACAGACTTAGTAGGTCCTTAAACTTTCTGACTTTAGCAGAGGCAACGTCAGTGGTATATAGCGAAGACGCTCTATTTCAGGTGCTGACGAAATCTCTCTTAGGGAGTTTTCAGCAGGACCTGTATGACTTCATTAAGGCCCGGTTGAACTGCCGAAAACACATCTTTTCGGCAGCCACCATCCGTCATGAGCCTAACAGGCTCATGAAAAGCTCCATCTGGGGAGCTAATCTCTTCCCCCAGGAAGAGGTTGATGCGGCCCTAGCTGAGGCAACTAGGGCCAATCAGAGTCTCCGCTCCCGTTGGGGCTTATCCTCTAAGAGAAAGCAGTCTGAGCCCGCCGGAACTCACCCCAAGCCAGGGAAGAAGTTCAAGAAGTTTAAACGGCTCCCGACTCAGACTGTCTTGCAGGCTGTCCAGGTCCCTGTCCCTGGTCATCCTTCAACCTCTCAGTCTCAACCTCAACCTCAGTATGTGCTGGTCCAACCAGCCCATCAACCTCTCGCTGCTCCTTCATATGTCTCCTCCCAGCTTTCAACGCTTCTTATGAAAGCCAGGGTGCATTTCGATCAATTCAAAATGCAAGGGGAACGAGAGCTGTGGTAGAGGAAGGGGAGGCAGAGGCTCCAGGGGAGGCAGACCCTCTCCCGCCCAGTGAGATATCTCAGGTAGGCGGGAGGTTATATCATTTTTGGGACCAGTGGAACTTCAGTCCCTGGGCCCAGAGCATAGTCTCCAAAGGACTGGGGTGGAGTTGGTGCAGAAGTCCTCCCCCCCCAGTCAGGTTCCATCAGTCACTGTCAAAGGCTCTGAAGGACTTTGTGAAAGATCTATTATTAAAGAGGGCAATAAAGAAAGCGAGACATCTGAAATTTCAAGGCAGACTGTTCAGTGTTCCAAAGAAAGGTTCCAGTCAGCGAAGAGTAATTCTAGACTTGTCTCGTCTAAATTCCTACATTCAATGTGACAAGTTTCGAATGCTTACAATCTCGCAGGTTCGGACCCTACTGCCCGTGGAGCCGTAACCACCTCTATAGATCTTTCAGACGCCTATTATCACGTCCCGATTGCGAGAAGGTTCTCTCCTTATCTGGGGTTCAGACTAGGAAATCAAGCATACTCGTTCAGGGTCATGCCATTCGGTGTCAATGTAGCCCCCAGAATCTTCACCAAACTGGCAGATACGGTAGTTCAGCAACTCCGGTCTCAGGGGATCATGCTAGCCGCATACCTGAGCGATTGGATTGTTTGGGCATCCAACGTCAACGAATGCCGGAAAGCAACAGCCATAGTAATCGGCTTTCTGGAATCACTGGGCTTTCAAATAAACAGGGAGAAATCCCGCCTAGTTCCGGAGAGTCGCTTTCAATGGTTAGGGATCCAGTGGGACCTGTGTGCATACAGACTATCTCTTCCGCCGGCCAAACGGAGAGAAATAGCAAAGGCAACCAGACAGTTCCTCAAGAACAAGAAAGCTTCCCATCGTACCCAAGAAAGAGTCTTAGGTTCTCTTCAGTTTGCTTCAGTGACGGATCTTCTTTTGAAATCCAAACTGAAAGACATAAACAGGGTATGGAGGAGCCGAGCCAATGTCAGGTTCAGAGACAAAGTATCTCTGATTCCGCCGATTTTGAAAAAGAGACTCCGGCCTTGGACAACTGTCAAGAGCTTATCGAAGTCAGTACCTCTTCAGTTTCCTCCTCCGTCATTAGTAATTCACACCGACGCTTCCCTAAGCAGGTGGGAGGATACTCTCAACACAAGAAGGTACAGGGACTTGGTCCACAGTGTTCTGCCAGTTCCATATCAATGTCCTGGAAGCTATGGCAGTCTTTCTAACCCTGAAGAAACTGCATCCGAACAATCTGATTCATATAAGATTGGTTCTGGACAGCGCAGTAGTAGTACATTGTATAAACAGGGGAGGTTCCAAATCGAGTCGGATCAACCAGGTTATGATAGCAATATTCTCTCTAGCAAACAAACACCGGTGGCATCTGTCTGCTACCCACCTTGCAGGGGTCCGAATGTCATTGCAGATTCCCTATCCAGGACAACTCCGCTGGAGTCGGAATGGTCCCTGGACAAAACTTCATTCAGATGGATTTGCAATCAAGTTCCGGTCTCGAAGTTGATCTCTTGCAACAGAATGCAACCACAAACTACCTTGTTATGTTGCTCCCAACCTGGACCCTCTAGCTCACTCCACAGATGCAATGTCCATAGATTGGAACAAGTGGAAAAGGATCTACCACTTTCCCCCAGTAAACCTGTTACTGAAAGTCCTTCACAAGCTCAGGACATTCAAGGGTCAGATAGCCCTAGTGGCTCCCAACTGGCCGAAGAGCAACTGGTTTCCACTTCTTCTAGAGCTGAAGCTTCGGTGCTTGCAAATTCCCAACCCAAAACTGACGCAAATAGTACAAACTCAGACTGTGTCAGCTTCCTCAAGAATTCAGAATGCCCTGGCTTTGTGGATTTCATGAAGTTTGCAGCTCAGAAGGATGCTAATATTGATCCTATTAACACTTTGTTCCTAGAATCAGACAAAAGGGAATCCACTCTCAGACAATATGACTCAGCAGTTAAGAAATTAGCACTCTTCTTAAAAGAATCTGAAGCAACTGTAATGACCACTAATTTAGCTATTTCATTTTTTTTAGGTCATTATTTGAGAAAGGTCTGGCCTCAAGTACCATTACTACAGCAAAATCAGCTTTGAAAAGATATTTTTGCACAGGTTTAAGATTAACTTAACAGACTCTTATTTTTCGTCAATCCCTAAAGCCTGTGCTCGTTTAAGACCAGTAACCCGCCCATATACGGTTTCCTGGTTCTTAAATGATGTTCTTAAATTAGCCTCAGAAATAGATAATCAGAATTGCTCTTTCACTAACTTATTGAGGAAGACCTTATTTTTGATTAGTTTAGCTTCAGGTGCTAGAATTTCTGAACTGTCTGCCCTGTCTAGAGAACCCAACCATATTGATTTCCTTCCATCAGGTGAAGTGTTGCTAGCTCCTCACCCTAAGTTCCTAGCTAAAAATGAAGATCCTCGAGATAGGTGGTCTCCCTGGAAGGTCATCCCCCTCCCACAAGACCTGTCTTTATGCCCAGTCTTTACCTTGAAAGCCTATTTAGACAGGACCTCACAGATAACTTCCGGGCCTCTGTTTGTAAGGGAAGGGGAGGAACTATCTCTATGAAAGCCATTAGGCAACAGATCTTGTATTTCATTAAACATGCAAACCCAGATTCAGTTTCAAAAGTACATGACATTAGGGCAGTGGCCACCTCCACTAACTATTTCCATTATATGAATTTCGAGGATCTTTCAAAATATACGGGTGGAAGTCTCCGTAGTTTTTAAACGCCACTATCTGAAATCACTAGAAGCTCTGAAGTTCACTACAGTGGCGGCAGGAACATCGTTCCCCCTCCATTTTAATTCTTTCTAGTACTCAGTCACTCTCCTCCCTCCTACCTGCCTCATTTATTCCCCTTCGGTCACCTCCAGGTCAGACATGCTTCACAGCCTGTCTCCTGACCATGTCATAGTTTTGTCTTGTCTAATGTGTTTAATTTAAATATGCCGTGTGTTCTTTTATCTTGTGGGACAGTTTCCCCACCTTAGTCTTAAGTATAATGTTTAGTACCTAATTTTCACTTTTATGTACTCATTAATCTAAGGATGGTTTTATATTTATGTACACTTTAATATTACATTAAATTTAAGTATCTTTATTATATCTAAATACCACATCTTGCTACCGGGATAATTAAAACTCTTGTGGACTTCTAGTTTTATTACTTTCCTCTACAAGTTTCCCTTTTGTTTCAGGATGGTATTTTGATTTCTCTGTTATTATTTCACCGGGTGACACAGGTCGGAAAACCCAGAAAAAGGATTTTGACAAAGGAAAAATCTATTTCTGGGGAGAGACCTGTGTCACCCGGTGACCCTATGGTTCCTTTCTTTTCCCCCTGATAAAATACCATTCCAGGATGGGGTGCTAACATGGAATGTGGGTGACGCCGGTTTGTTTACAGTCCGCGAGTGGTGCGGGGGTTTGTAACGGCACCTCACTCGGTGGGACTTTTGACATTGGGAATGTTTACAGGGCGGAGGCCTGTGATTGTGACAATCTCACCCTTTCTCATACACGACTCCATTTCATGGAGCTCGCACTTTTGATGGTAGTAACTCCGGCTTAGCTTTTTAGCTTTTCTCTGGTATATTTAGCAATAGCTTTACCTAGAAATAAGTGCT
Organism: Macrobrachium rosenbergii; assembly: GCF_040412425.1. Classification (NCBI taxonomy): domain Eukaryota; kingdom Metazoa; phylum Arthropoda; class Malacostraca; order Decapoda; family Palaemonidae; genus Macrobrachium; species Macrobrachium rosenbergii. The sequence continues at coordinate 50,040,662 of NC_089796.1, forward strand.
GAAAGGTTATTTCACTGGGTGACACAGGTCTCTCCCCAGAAATAGATTTTTCCTTTGTCAAAATCCTTTTTATAGCTGACATACTATCATAAAAGATAAGAAGTAAAACCAACAGCAATCCCTGGGTATATTTATGAGCAAATAAATAAAAAGACATCCTGGAGCTACAGAGAGGCAGTACATCTCTCCATAAAATCTCAAGGCATACTGAGCCCCTCTGTCCTGTGCTGAGCTACTACAGTTGCCATAAGTCATTTATCGACCACTGAAGTGATATGAACATCTTTCCCGCTAAGTTCATCCAAATCGTAAGGCGTGTAATATTAATATTCATATGAATTAGCCTGTCCATCACTCAAAACCTGTTATAGATACTCATATAATGGTGCCAGTTGTCACTCGTGACGGTCGCTCCACCATTCTGGCCATACAAGAGACTCTTAGCAAGGAAATTTTTTAATACAAGCAATGGGGACCATACCCAGAGCCTCACCACCTGTTCACCCATCTGATACCAGATTACTCTCCTGAGGTCTCTCAATTCCAAACGCCTCCGTAAGACAACAGCACCACTCTGGCACCACCCAAATGTGGGACTGTGATGCAAGTCTAGGCCTAAAAACAAGGGGATTGAGAGTTGATGACCAGTGGCGATCTTATACCAAGATTTGCTGAGATAGTTGATTTGGAATTTATGCAATAAAAAAAGTAAAATGCCCCCCTGATATCTCTGGTGACTACGATGGATCTTGATTTCCTTTTAAGTAAATTTTGTTACAACTGGAGTTGGAACCATGGAAGCAAAACAGCCAATAAAATTTTACATTTCACTTTAAAATCTCTTATAAAGACGTCTTCTTTACCCATTAATTATGAACATGTATCGCATCTATCAACGCAGCAAGAATCTCATGTATATATTTGTATGTAGAATTTCCTGGCCTTTCTGCAAATATATATTTTATCACTGTATGTACATTATGTCTTATTATTGTTATCTGATTGACTGTTAACAAACACAAATTGCCCTCACTCAGCGTGCGGGTCACAGTGACTGGGGGTCGGGCACCTCGTTTCTGTCTGCATGCTGCTATGTATACCTTTGCCCAGGTAATAAATCAATCAGCACCCAGTTCTGTCTTCTTTAACCTCACAACTGGTGACCCCAGAGTGACGGTAAACACAGCGGTTTTGGCTTCACCTTTAACAGACTCACTACAGTTGCTTTACCTTCAGAGAGCCTCTAACGGAACCATATGGTGACAAAGTCTACACCTCTAAAAGCTCCTTCCTCGGAGAACACCCATGCCACTGACGGACTAATTACGGCGTACCTTCTTCAGGTACATTCTGGCGTTCTCGAACAGTTTGGCCCTGCCATTCACGATTCACGTCGACCGTATTCAGAAGTCATTAACGGAATCCCACAGCATATAGTTTTGACTTCTGATGAGCCCCAAATTGCACTAACACTAAATACGGCTCTTAGTTTCCGTTTTGGTGTGAGGCAAAATATCAGACACTGAGGTAGAAAGTCGTTCCGAGGACACACAGATCCTCTGAATCCCCCTCTCGCCCTTCGAAGGCAGCAATAAGCCAGGCGATGAAACTGCCACCGTTCTCGCGGCAAAATACCGCATCCTGATTCCTCCGGGCAGACGTCCATTTCCGGGTAGCTAAAATCACAGACAAGGAAACCAAAGTGGGCATCACCATGACAACACTGCCGGAGGAGGTCTTCAACAAAATCACCCCATGGTTAGACTCACAGCCTGGCAAAGTCAAGTACGAAGACCTACAAAAAAACTCATTGACACATACTCCATGTCCATCCCAGAGAGACCCCAAATGCCCTTGACCTGATGAACCAGGCCCTGGGGGACGCATCACCCAGGGACGGACGGAGGAGGGAGATCAGCTTGTCACAGAAAAATTGTCGCAGGAAATTTTCCGCGGCGCCTTCCGCAGGAGGTGAGGGCACAAATCATGGAAGCAGATGCGCTCTTGATGGATGAATTGGTGAGCGTCGCACACAAACTCCACGAGGCCACCAAGGCCTCCAGGCACGCCGCAACACCTGCAGCCTGCAGCCTGGTAGCAGAAGAAACCGAAGACGGGGACACGAACATGGTATAAAGGAAGAAGGCGCCACCGCAGCAGCAGAAGACGAGGACAAATCCAGCCTGGTGTTACTTTCACTGGAGGTTCTGAAAGTATGCCAAGAATTGCAGAGCCCCCTGTTCTTTCACAAAAAACTAGAAAGATGGCCACCCATAACAGCAGTGGCCACAAACCTTAGAGAACCCCAGCCACATCGGGACAATGGATGCTGATAGACACGGGGGCTATGCAATCGGTATTTCCGCCATCGACGGAGGACCGCGACCACACCTCCAGCGCCGCAGCCACACTAGTGGCCACAAAAGGAAGCCCCATCCACTGCTATGGAACTCAGACCCACAGAATACCCATCCTGGGCCATAAATATGAATGGCTCTTCATCAATTCGAATGTCAAGTTTCCCTTACTGGGTGCCAATTTCCTCGCACATCACAGACTGCTAGTAGATGTTGGCCGAAAACACCTGCTGGATACCAGAACCTGCCACTCTCGACCGCTCTCCACCGGACTGGGAATGCCTACCATATGCTCCATCTCATTTAACAAATACAGTGCCCTCCTACACAAATTCCCAGATGTCTTCAAACCAGAACTGTGTCAGGTGCCAGGTACCCAGGCCAAGCATGGCAACCATCACCACATCACCACCACAGGCCTGCCGACACATGCTAAGTTCCGCCGCCTACAGCCCAAGAAATTCCAGGATGCTAAAAGAGCGTTCGCTGAGATGGAACGGATGGGTATCTGCAAAAAGGTATCGAGTCCATGGGCGTCCCCTTCCCCCAACATGGTGAAGAAACCAGACAGTTCCTGGTGGCCCTGTGGGGACTATCGTTGGCTGAACCTCGTGACAACACCAGACCACTATCCCCTGCCAAACACGTAGGACCTAACAGGAGCTCTGCACGGGGCCAAGATATTCACAAAAATGGATTTGCTCAAGTCCTATTTTCAGGTACGAGTACATCCCGACGACGTTCCGAAGACAGCCATCATCACGCCGTTTAGGACATACACCTTCTCCTACTCCACCTTTGGCCTCAGAAATGCCAGGCCCACATTCCAGCTCCTTATGGACAGCGTCTTGGGGGACCTACCTTTCTGCGTCTGCTATGTGGACGACATCCCGATCTTCTCCAGGTCCCTAGAGGAGCACCTGGGTCACGTCTGGGCTGTGCTGAAATGCCTTCAGAGAACGGATTGGTTGTCAGATTCGACAAATGTAACTTCGGAGTGGAGAAGGTAGACTTTCTGGGACATGAGGTCTCTCTGACAGGTGTCCGCCCCATGGCCTCCAAGGTGGATGCAGTGAAGGATTTTCCAGCACCAAAAACGATCAAGTCCCTGCAGGAGTTCCTCAGCATGGTCAACTACTACTGACGATTCGTGCCGGACATCACCTGCATCACGTATCCCCTAACCAGAGTGCTGAAGGGGAAGCCTCACAGCAAAAGGCGTTCGAACAGACGAAGGCAGCCCTCGCCAAAGCCACCACCTTAACATATCAAGAAGCCCCCCGCCCCCCCGACACTTACCACCGATGCCAGCAACGTCACTTGTGGAGCCGTGCTGGAGCAGATAGTAGACGGTTCCCCCTACCTGCTTGCTTTTTTTAGCCCCAAGTTAAAGCCGCCAGAGACCTGCTACAGTGCATTCGACATGGAACTGCTGGCAATCTACTAAGCCATGCGGCACTTCAAGTACCTCTTGGACGGCAGCCCTTTCACCATCCTGACAGACTACAAAGCCGTTGGTACATGCGTTCACGAAGCCGGGACACGCATGGTTAGCAAGACAGTAACAGCACCTGGCTGCTATCTCTGAATTTGGATGCACCATCAGTAACGTCCCCGGCAAGAACCCAGTAACCGATGCCCTATCAAGAATTGAAGTGAATTCAGTTCACCTGGGCATAGGCTACAAAGACCTGGCGAAGGAACAAGCCGCAGGCCTGGAAACGGCAGCTTACCGCACTGAAGTGGGAAGACGTGCCAATGGGTGAATCCGGATCGACACTTCTCTGTGACACCAGCACAGGCCACCCACGCCCCCTGATACTGTCATGAAGAAAGCAGGCATTTGACATCATCCATGGGCTGTCCCATCCATCAGGACGAACAATGTGCTTGATGACGGAGAAATTCGTGTGGCACGGGATCAGGAAGGACATACGAGAATGGGTGAAGAACTGCATACTGTGCCACACAAGTAAGATCACCCGGCACATGGAATCAAGCATCAGGGACTTCCTTCAACCACGTCGGCATTTCGGGCACATCCACGTAGAAGTCGTAGGACCTCTGCCGCGATCAGGGGCCGCCAGATACCTCCTGACAATCATAGACTGTTCCACAAGATGGCCGGAAGCAACCCCAATGGTAGAAGCATCAACAACCGCCTGCGCAGAAGCCCTACTATCAAGTTGGATAAGACGTTTCAGTGTGCCGGACAATATAACTACAGACAGGGGCCTGGCATTCTTATCGGAACTCTGGGTCTCCCTGGCAAGCCTGATGGGGACAACACTTCACTGTGGCCAACGGTATGGTGGAAAGAACCCACCGTTCATTAAAAGCAGCTCTGATGGCACGTTGTACTGTACTGACGAAAATTGAAAGGCGCAGCTGCCCTGGGTCCTGCTGGGTCTCGGCACTGCACTGAGGACAAACGGTGAGGAATCTCCCGCAGAGAAAGTCTACGATGAAGCACTGGCCGTACCTGGAGAATTCTTCCCCACAGAGCCAGACGACCTGGATACGCCCCTTCCAAGGCTAACAACCCGGAATACGCCCCTTCCAAGGCTAAGAGAAATTACAAAGAAGTTCACGCCCCGCCAAAAGGCTTTCGCAGACAGGACCCATATCCTCAGCCCAGAAGGCCTGAAAACCTGTAAACACATCTTCGTGAGGAGCGACGCCCACCGCCCACCCTTGACCAGACCATACAGAGAACCATACCGAGTCGTCAGTAGAACATCCAAGGCCTATCTCGTCAACATCCATGGGCGGGAGGACTGGAGATCTGTCGACAGGTTAAAGCCAACCTTCCTAATGGATAGCGGAACCCGGGAGGGAACCAGCAGATTTCCCAGAGTTCCTCCACAAAACAAGACCTCGGATGAAGGGATCGGCATCCCGAAACAAAGTCGAGGACATCCCAAGGGCTGTACTAAGGATGTCATCCTCCCAGCAAAACCACCGGACAATTCAGGGTCAAAGCTGCCCCATAACCGCAGATATCAAGAACTCGGGGTCGGCTCCAGCTCCCAAGAAGATACCGTGATTAACATTCAACAGATCTTCCAATCATTATTTCATAATAATTGTATTGGCGGGGGGGGGAGTACGTGTAAAGACGTCTTCCTTACCCATTAATTACAATCATGTATTGCATCTATCAATGCAGCAAGAATCTCATGTATATAATTGTATGTATAATTTCCTGGCCTTTTTGCCAATATATATTTTATCACTGTATGTACATTATGTCTCTTGTTATTGTTATTTGACTGACTGTCAAACACAAATTTCCTCACTCAGCATGCAGGTCACGGTGACCACCGGGGGTCGGGCACCTCGTTTCCGTCTGCACGCTGCTATGTAAACCTTTGCCCAGGTAATAAATTAATCAGTACCCAGTTCTGTCTTCTTTAACCTCACACTCTCAAAAATTTTAGCTAGGGATTTGCATGTAAATATACAGGGCAGATAGGAATTTAAATTCCTGCTAACATTCGTAACCTTGTAAAATGCAAAAATTCGCTGTGTTCCACACTTATCTCACATCTTAAATTGTAAAGAAAAGTGCATTCATTTGTGCAGAGAAACCTCTCTATTTAAAATCACACGAAACTTCAAAGCGTATGAGAGAGAGAGAGAGAGAGAGAGAGAGAGAGAGAGAGAGAGAGAGAGAAGAGAGAGAGAGAGAGAGAGAGAGAGAGAGCTAGCTAGATTTCCCACTCACAAGACAGCCAACTGTCACGAGTGTTCAGATGATACTCAATAACAAGTTTGAATATCGTTCATAGCAAGCAAACTGTAATCACAACATTTAGGTTGTTCTTAGTGTATTTAATGCATGTTTTATCCTTGGACTTGAAAATAATCATGATTTAAAGAAAATTTTACAAAACTTAGCAAGCACAAGTGAGTTCTAAACAAAGGACCAACCTGAGATGGCTGAGCCCCACAAACGTTTTCCCGAATGAAGGCAGAGTTTGTTTGTTGTTTCTCTCTTACGAGATTCTATGCAATTCCAGCGCTGATAAGTCAGAAGCTACACCGACCCCATGTTTCCCACGATTGCAATTTGGTCAGCAGTTCATGCATGCATCTATCTTTTGTTAGAGTGGATGAAAGCAAGAATTTAGCATTTATTTCCGGGTGCAAAGTAATTGGATAAGCCTAACATCAAAACCCAACACCGTATCATAAACTTTCTATGTCAGTGAGGGCAAATTTTTCTGTGTTAGGGATAGGTAAAGTAATGTTGCATGCCTTGTTATTTTGAATTTTTCACTCTTCAGTGTGATAAGCATACATAAATGGTTAGGAAGGAAATAATTCTCGTACGATTTCGCTAAATCGTTCAACTTAGGAGAAAATATTTCATATCATATTCCATTTTATTCTTAAAACGTGGTAGACGATCTTCCCGATAAAATCATTTTAGGAGACATAATTCACTCACCTTTAGTTAAGGGATAAATCACTGGGTTAATCATTCCTAGTGAGCGCAAAACATTAGCTCAGTTGCAGAGTAGCTCATTAGTGTCTAATTGATTGCCAGCTAAAATCAAAGCAGTTCCTATGCAATCATAAATTACGCTTTACCCACAAGGTCAACTGAAAGTTGTGTTGTTGCAGACGTTGGTTTTCCCTCACTGAGGATAGCTTCAGTTCCTACAGTAAATGTTAATCACGTCTGAATAAAAAAAAAATAACAGAAACCCTATAGCAGGATAGCCTACAGGTCCACCCTTCACGTGATTCCTGGTTTTCAAGCCTAATAACAAACAGATACCTTTCAGGTTTGCCCTTCATTGTGATCCCTGTTTCAGGCACTGTTTTAATAATTTACAGGCTTGCCCTTTGATGTGAGCCCTGTTTCCAGGTATTATCCTAGCTAGCCTACAGGTTCACCCCTTGCTGTGATTCCTGCCGTAGGCCTATTGTCCTAGCTAGCCTACAGGTACATCTTCGCTGTGATTCCTGCTTTAGGTATTATTCTAGTATAGCCTCCAAATATACCATTCGTTGTGTATTTCTGGCACAGGCCCGTTACTTTAGATAGCCTATAGATACGCCCCTCGTTGTAATTCCTGTTTACTGTCTAGGGCCAAATAGCCTACAGGTACACCCCTCGTTGTGTATTCCTGTCGTCTGCGCACCTCTACAGTGTAGCCTTTTCCAGGTACACTTATCGGTCGTTGCTGCACAACTCCATCTTTATCAATGCTTCTGTGTGACTCCTGTGTTGGCTAGAGTGTCTTTCCTTTCCATGTAATTTCTTGCACACCCAGCACCACCCTTACAGGCCTCTCAGTGCGGTCTAGCACTGCCCAGTTTTTTAAGTTCCCTTTGTCCCAAGGGAGTAGTTGAATAAATTTTGGTAGGTCCCGTAGCCACCCTTAGAGGAGATCAGTAAGATAAGTACTACCGAGACAAAGATAATACTGGAAACAGGAATAGCTCTAGGTTATGAGGGAACAGCCTTATGCGACTATGTAGAAGCCACCCAGAATGAAGCCAGGGAGAGGAGGAAAGAAGAGAGAGAAGACAGAGAAAAGGAGCGAGAGCATCAATTAAAGTTGGAAAAGGAGAAGACTGAGCAGGCTACACTCCAAGCTCTGCAGGCTCAGCAAGCTCAGCAAACCACCGCTGCAGCTGCAAATGGATACAGCTCCATCCTTGTTAATGCCACTGCGGCCCTCGTCTCTCCCTGGGATGAGGAGGATCCCTTGAGGTGACTAATGGGCATGAAGTCCGTGTTTCAGACATGCACTGTGCCGGATGACATGAAGGCTCTACTTCTGGCCAAATACATGAAGGGAAAAGGTAAGGACACTCATACGTCCTTGGAACCCAACCCAAAGGGAAACCTTGATCAGTAAGAGTGGCTGTGACGGAAACTTATAAGCTCAGTCCAGAACATTGGTGCTGGTTGTGGCACAGCCACCCCCCAAGAAGTCTAGCCAAACCTGGTCGGACTGGGGCTATAAAACGGATAGGATTGCCCAACTCTGGCTAGGGCAGCAGCAGGCAAGACTCAAGAGGAGATCCTGGACCTATTCCGGATTGAGAATTTCCACTGGAATGCCCCTGAGGATCTACCTGTCTGCATCACCAAGCAGCAGAACAACCACCTTCCTCGAATGTTGTCGGATGGCTGACAAGTACGAGCTCCCTCCCAAGCCCTCTGGGATCTGCTGAACAACTGCTCCTACGTCTTCTGTTCCATCGCCTAAGCCTAAGCCCAAGCAAAATCAAACTTCCTCCACCAAATGCAGCCACTGTGGGAGATCAAATCACTCAGAAGCAGATTGGCGGGTGAAGCAGGCAACGCCAGCAGCTGGAGCCTCCAATCGGAGCCCCAGGTCTAATCCTAAGGGTAGGGCTTCAAGAAGGGACTACTCTAATGCACACTGTGAGGCTTGCAACACCAAAGAACTCACTAAGAACTGGTCAGGTTGTCCCAAACAGGCCCCTGCTCCCCCCCAAGTCATCCTCTCCATCTCCACTCGAGATGCACCCTGCAGGCAACCCGCTGAAGGGGAGATCACAGTTGCTCCACTTGAAGGCGACGTCCAACCACAGTCAGTCTGAACATTAATGTTCAGCATGGATATTTCCCTGATCTCATGGCAGGAAGTGTCCGCCGGTGCCCAAGTCCAGGAGGACGAACATATGACTGTCAGATGGATTCATGGAATCGTGAAGGACCTCCCTACTATTGAGCTTAGGGTGACCACACCCCATGTCAGCCAGTAGCGCTGAATGAGTCATGAGCGATGTAGCCCATGAAGGTTACGAACTTCTCCTAGGCCAAGACCTTCTAAAGGAGTATCAACGTGTGTCCCTCCAGCGCAAGGCTACCTCTGACCCTGAACCAGGGAATACCTCAGTCCTAGTGGCTTCCAACTCTCCCTCGGCCGAGCCAGTGCTGGAGAATCCTGTACTCCAAGTAAGCCCAGACCTTATCTTTGCCCAGTGTGACGCAGCTCCAACCTCTCAGGATGAAGAATCCTCAAGTCCTTTACAGGACATCCATAATGCTGAACAGGTTTCAGAAGTACCGTCAGTTCAAAACACTGAAGTCCCCTGTATTCCATGGGAACCTGGCTCTGTTTCCAATGCCAGAGAGGCTGGTGCTACAGATTTCAAACAGGAAAGTACTGCTCTCCCAGACGGGGGTGGCCCTTCAGGTTTGCAACCTGAGGATCCATCTCGGTCCTCTACCCTGAACCAGCAACCGGTTGGCAGAGCTGGGAATGAAGCAGATGTATATCCTAGTCCTGCTCCCCCAGAACAAAAGCAGTCACATCACTCAGCTAGCAGTGACTTGACGGACAGCCATGGTATAGAACAGTTAACGAACAATGCTGCACAGCTTACTGAACAGTTCATTGAACAGTTGTCTAGGCTAAACCACTTATAGTGCAGCAGATAATTGCATATTTCATAAGAATCAAGATAGTGAAACAAGCATGAAATTTTGCACAAGTGCTAACTTTAAAGTTCCTCTATCAGAAAAGGGCGCTGGCATAATAAAAATTTAATTGGCGGGAAATTCCAAGATGGCGGCCAGTATCGACAGATTTTTACCTAATTTTTCACTAGAATGGCATGTATTTGCTTCTATCAATATGGTAAAATCTTCCATACTATTTCTTGTATGTATATTATGTTTCTGGCCTTTTGCCAGTATAGTTATCACTTTAAATTATGGGGGCTTATTGTTATTTGAAGAAAAGGTAGAAAATTTCTCAATACTCAGCATAATGAGAAATAATGCCCGGGCAACAATTATCGCACGCTGCATGGATCTTGGTTTCAGGGTTTTAGATCCTAATGAGGCCATCTCTTTCTTCCTTAACTCATCACTTTTGAAGGAAAATTAATAAATGTAAAAGAGTGTATGTCTGCACATAGGAATTTAAGGCACACTGGTGACATCACTGCTGTGTAATCAAAATGGGGTTCAGTGCCAGCACTAATCCAGCTTTACTAATCCTGTAGTCTTAGACTAGTAGTTGTAGTAACCTAGTTTAGTTTAAATGTCCCAAAACTTTCTAACAGCCCCAGACCAGCTATAGTTAGATAGCTGCACCTGAATAGACAGGATGAGAGAGCGCGGAGAGAGCCGAGAGAGAGAGAGAGAGGGCTGTACTGATGGTTCACAAGGATGGTGTACAGACTCACACGGGACTTAAATGGCACTGGATGAATGATCGGGCTCAGGTGTAAGACCGAACTGTTGAATCCCAACAGGAATTGTTCTTTGTTTAAGGTGGTAAAGGATAACCCTCGGCCTTAATCAAAAGTAAATCATTTAAATGAAAATCCAATATTGAAACAGTAGAAAAACAAACTGAGTTTGTTCTAAACAAAGGACAAAAGAGGTGAGCACTGACATCACCTCCAAACGTCATTTCCTCCTGATGGGTACACAGAGTTTGTTTGTTGTTTTCCCATGTTCAGTGAAATTAATGAAATGCCACTGATAATGGATCCAGCAAGGCTGGATGAAGGTGATGGCATAGAGGCCACTCTGCAAAAATGCAGCAAAATACCATGTGAACTGTCGCTAGAGTGGATGTTTAACAACACTAAACTGGACCGTGCAAGAAAGTAATCCAATGACCAGACTAAGCAACACTGAACCCAACAATCAGTTGTAAACTTTCTATGTCCAGTCATGACAATGAAGTTTGCATTTTCTGTGAGAAAGTGGCACCTGCATCTGATGCTCATGACAGGCTAGTTATTTTGGGCCTTGACTTGAAATTGCGATAATGTGCAGAGATACTTAGGATGGCAAGCTCCTTGCTAAACAGACTTTCGTGGGGATGTCATTGCAACAGGAGTTTAATATCACCATATCATATTCCATTTTGCCCTCTTAAAACAGAAAAAGGTCCTACCTGAGGAGCCTTGAGAAAACCATTTTACTGAGTCAGAATCAGATGTGTACCACTAGTTCTGTCAGAACTGATGACATATTCCTGTTGAAAACAAAACCTTTGTTCAGATGATCCAGCTCACATTTCGGCTGGCAGATATTTGCCACCTTACCAACAACGCCTGAACAATTAGGTGTAGAGTCACCAAGTGTAAATTCCACAAGACTCAAAGACAAACTTCTGGCAGAAATTCCAGAACTTGAGGCTCATAAATCTGGCAGAGATGTATTACTTGCATTTCAAAAAGGATGTGGGAAAAGCACTTGCTAATCATCTGATCTTTCAGAAAAATAACATTGAAACCAGCAAAGCTCAGAAAGTCTATACTTGATCCATCAGTCACGGTTTGATGGTTTTCTCTGAATAACAAACAGAAATTCTGTGCCTCCTCTCCTGCTCCAGTTTGATCCCTGGTTGAGCATGGGGCTGACATCAAGTCACAGGCTTACGATTTGGAGCATCAAAGTCAGACCAGGCCATTGCACAGCTTATGCAGTTCAACTGCTTCACCCCCTGATGAGGGAGCAACAACTCATAGACACTCCAAAGACAGAGAAACACCATTCCCAGTCTACATGGGACTCCTGCTTTAGGTCATGCCAAAACCAGGAAGAGAAACCTGGTTGAAATGCTACATCAGTATGGCCTCAGTATCTCTTTGACAGAGTACTGGACGTCTCTGCACAGTTAGGAGATGCCACAGTTAGCAAATAGTGGAGGTAGGGTGTATTCTGTCCCTGAGTACTCTAAAGTGTTCACCACTTTTCCAGTGATGGACAACATCGACTGCACAACCCATCTGCAACTAATGCCACTACCTCCTTCCATGGAACTAGCAGTGTCCATATTTCCACCCCACCATGGAGAACACTGGACAGGAAAGACAGCACCAAAGTTTGCACAGGCTGAGAAAGTGAGGTCTAGCACTGCCTGAATTTTAAGTTCCTTTGTCCCAAACGAGAATCAAACATTTTGCTTCCCTTAGTGAGGGTGATCAGGCTGATACAATGTCAGAAGTCTCAGCTGACAAAGTCCTGGAAACAGTCATGTTACACTAGGTTACAAAGAACCAAAGACTGATGTCCTCATTGTAGATGGATCAGAATTGGTCCATGCCAGCCAGGAAGAAAGGAAAGACAGAGAGGGCTAGGAGCTTTAGACATCAATTAAAGTTGGAAAAAGAAGACTGCAGCAGGCTACACATCATCTGCAGGCTCTTGTATTTGATGTAAACCACCGCTCCAGCTGCAAAGCTGAGACCAGGCTCCATCCTGGTCAAGGAGGAAGGCCCTCAAGGTGACCTGGGAAGAACACAATCCTGAGGTCCAACTGGGCATGAAGTCCGTTTTCCAAGACATGCACTGTGCCATGAAGACAGAGTTGTTCTAGTTCTGGCCAAATACAAAGGGAAAAGGTAAGATGTCTCATACCTTGGAACCCATGTTGTCATTTGATCAGTAAGAGTCTGCTGTCCTCAGCACTCATAAGCTCAGTCTTCAGAAAAATGTGCTGGTCATGAGGAAGCAGACACCCCATCTTTCTCCATGCCAAATATGGTCAGAACATGGGCTATAGCCAAGACCATCACGGCTAAAGCAAATGACAGGCAGACTGTTCTTGTCATTGCAGTCCGGATTGAGAATTTCTCCACAATCTGAGGATCTACCTATGGGTCTGCATTTGGCCAAGCCAGAGCAACCACCTTCCTCGAATGCTGTGCATGACCTGAGCTCCCCTCAACTCCTCTGGGCCAGGAGAAGGTGAATGGCATGCTCTTCTTCCATCCACGCCACAGGCTGTGATACAAATCAAACTTCCTCCACCAAATGAAGACCACTGGCAGAGATGGAACATCTTTCCAGAAGGCAGATTGTGTTCTGAAACTGAGTCACTAGCAGCTGAGTGGAAGAGCCCCAGGTCTAATCCTGGGAGGTTTGTCAAGAAGGGATGTATGAAAGATCCACACTGCTGGCACTGTGAACATGAAAGAACTCACTAAGAACTGATATGTTTCCCAGAAAACCCCTGCTCCCCCCATGAGTCATCCTTCCATCTCCACCAGGAGATGCTCCCTCCAACACACCAAGCTGAAGGGGAGTCACAGGCTGGTCCACTGTGTGGGGGCAGGCCCAACCACAGTCAGCCACAGCCAGAGAACCCTGCTGAGTGGGGATGGATAAGTCTGTGATCTCATGGCAAGTCCTCTGGACAACCAACTCCCCTTAGGAGTTGCCAACAGCTATGAATGTCAGATGGATGCAAAGGAAGGTCGTGGGAAAGGACCTCCCTACTATTGAGCTTAGGGTCTTCCACCCACAGCAGTGCACTTGCAATGAGTGTGAAGTCTAGATAAATAGGTTGCCTCTCTCTTCAGTAGAAGAATCTAAAGGAGTATCCAACGTGTGTCCCTCATGCTATGGCTACCTCTGACCCTGAACCAGGGAATTTTCAAAGGTGTGGCTTGAGACTCCCTCGGCCGAGCCAGTGCTTGGAGAAGCCTGTCCCAAGTTCTCTTCAGACCTTTTATGGTTACAGTCTTAGAGCACAACCTTGTCAGGATGAAGAACCATTCCTTTTTCAGGACAATAGCATAATAGTTAAACTGTCTGGTTTCATGAATATACCATTAAATAAAAACACTTGGTCCCTGTATTCCATGGGAACCTGGCTCTGTTTCCAATGGCAGAGAGGCTGGTGCCATCTTTTCAAACATTTAGTACTGGTTTTCCCAAATGTGTGGCCCTTCATTTTTGCAACCTGAAATCCATCTCGGTCCTTAAAAAAACCAGCAACCGGTTGGCAGAGCTGGGAATGAAGCAGATGAATATCCTAGTCCTGCTCCCCAGAACAAAAGCAGTCACATCACTTTCAGCTAGCAGTGACTTGACGGACAGCCATGGTATAGAAAGTTAACGCCAACAATGCTTGCACAGCTTCTGAACAGTTTACAGCAATCTGGCTGCACTCTTTATAGACGCCCAAGGCAAGGCCACAGTAAGTTTCATGCACCCAGTGGAAGCTGTTGCCAGTGAGAACCATGCAAGGCCCCTCACTCCTGTCTCAGATCTAATGCCTATTAACTGTAGTAGTAGACCTACTGCTCCACCGGCACTCCCTCATCAGGGCATTGAGCCTCCCGTACGAACTGCAAATCAGTCACATGCTCATTACCCTCTGCCAGTGCCAGCAGAGAAATCACCAGTCATTCTAGGCATCACCTCCACAGGTGGTTATAGTGGGAGTTCATTGCCTTTCATGCCAGTTGACACCTCCCAGCCACCTCCAGGTTTTCGTTCCCAGAGTTCTTTTATGGGAGTTACTCCTCCAGCATCCAGGACATTTCTGCCTCCTAATGTAGGATATTTCAGTATACATCGCCTTCCAGAGCAGCCTGTAGGTTACACAGGCCAGGGACAACAGGAAGACTTTTCTCCAATAGTACCAGTGACGGTACTGCATGAAAAAGGGCCAGCCTCTTCCACAGAGCATGAAGAAGGAAATAACACTCTAGGTTCAGAACCAGATCCGACTGGCCTTGATGCGCCAGTCACAGAACTTTCCTTCGAAGCAACAGACACTCTTCCAGTTTCAGACTTCAGTCCTTTCCCAAGTGAAGTGGCACCGCTAGAGCCAGCACCTGTGCTACTAGTTTCCCATATGCAAGCCAAAGAATGGCAAAGCCCTTTCTCATCAAATGGCAACAGAAACTACAGTACCTCCATGAAGTGAATCTTCACCCATTTCCAGCAGTGACATGAATAGTGCCAATTTGTGCTAACCTATCCCAGGTGAATTCTCTTGTAAATTTCCCACCACACATTATATGACACATTAAATGACATTTGTAGCTTTTGTAGCTTAATGCTTATATATATATATATATATATATATATATATATATATATATATATATATATATATATATATATATATGTATATATATAATATATATATATATATATATATATATATATATATATATATATATATATATATATATATATATATATATATATATATATATATATATATATATATATATATATATATATATATATATATATATATATATATATATATATATATATATATATATATATATATATATATATATATATATATATATATATATATATATATATATATATATATATATATATATATATATATATATATATATATACATATATATATATATATACATATATATATATATATATATATATATATATATATATATATATATATATATATATATATATATATATATATATATATATATATATATATATATATATATATATATATATATATATATATATATATATATATATACATACATATATATATATATATATATATATATATATATATATATATATATATATATATAGCCAACAGTCAAGTGGCAAATTCACAATCAGGAGATCCATAAGACAAGAAGTCTTCAAAGTTCTTTATTTAGAAACGTTTCGTGCAATCCTTTGCACATCATCAGTCTGCAATAAATTATAAAGAGCAGTTAAAACTAAAGTTAAAATAACAATTATTATACCCACAGTAAAAAATTTTTTTAAAGTCAACATAAAAGCAGAAAAATTTTATGAAAAAATAAAATAAAATAAAATAAATAAATAAATATATTAAAATTCATCAAGTTTGTGAAGGAAATTTAACTACCTTACAGTACAACGCAAGAGGAAGAATGGCCAGAAGAAACGTCCATGCCCAGACAACACCTTACTCGAGAGAGAGAGAAACTGCAGAAGTGTTACTATTCAAATTAGGGGAAGGTGCTTTATATATAATGACTCAAGGGTAGTTAAAAAGGCAGTTTTTATGATAAAACAAAAGTGAGAATCGAAAAAGATTTTTTTAACATGAATTTTTCAAAACTTAGTAGCATGGTAGGTGTCCGATAGGTGGTTAAAACCCTTCTGGATTGGAATCATTCCCAGTTCCTCAGATCATCTCTAACTGACCTGTCTCCTGAGGGGAGGAGGGTGGGACTTAAAATAGTCTTTAACTGCCAGGTACCATTCATAAAACTTTGTTTTATCATAAAAACTTCATTTTTATAAATAGAACTTACCTGGCAGTTATATAAAATAGCTGAACACATTTGGAGGAGGGTGAAAACAGCCAACATTGTTGGGAAACAACTAAAAGTCGTAGGTAAACACCTTGATTCCTTACCTGTTAAGGTGCTGACTAAAGATTCCTTATTTTTGAGCCGCTAATTTGTCCGAGGAGCGCCAGCCAGGTAAAAACCTGTTATACTGAAAACAACTCAATCGTCTTTCAAACGGGTGAGACCAACAACGTGACTAGACTAATGTACTTCCTATTCCCCTTCTATTACCTGTAACCTTACTAAAATCTAACCACCTAACCTTGCAGACTAGATATACACCTATCTTTGTTAGACTGGGGTTGCTGTTCCCATAGAGGAAGATCAGACAACCATAAAAACACCAGCCCAAGACAGGTATCCCAAACAAAAGTTAAGGTTGAGGAGGCAGGCAGCCTTTAAAACCCAATACTTAAGCTGATAAACATAAGGGCCCAAGGCATAACATTTCTCATAATCTACTTTACCTCCAAAAAGATAACGAAAACAGAGTCACTTCTCCAAAAGTGGCATCCATAATTTGTTTAACTGACATATTCTTTCTATAAGCAAGAGAAGTTGCAATGGCTCTTATTTCCAAGCCTTCACCTTCAACAAACCAAAGTTCTCAACATATCTTTACATAAAAGGTGAGCTTCTTTATTGTCTCCCTCAAAAATTGATTAAAAATTCATTCTTCTAAAGGGGCTTTTGAGATCCTTCACTGAACACCACAAGGAACTGGAAGAACCCATAGCTACCTTTGTCCTGGAAATATAAATGAAAACAGGCTCTAACTGCACAGAGTAGTCTCTCCTCCTCTTGGCCCACTAAATCAGTGAGGTTAGGAACCTCAAATAATTTCCAGGGTTTGGAAGAGACCTCATTCTTAGCAAGGAAGTCAAAGCCTTCAACGTCAAAACTGCTCCATTACGATTGAAGCCTCACTTGTCTTGCTGAAATAGCCTGAATCTCGCTAACCCTTTTTATGGCAAGAGCGAGAAGGAAAAGAGTTTTCTCTTTTTAAAAGTCTCAGGGTTGCAATAAGATGGGTTCGAACTTTGCTGCACAAGAACTTCAAAACCACATCCAAATTCCAGGAAGAGGTCTCAAAGTCTGCTTATGTTTTTGAAAGACTTTAAAGGTCTCTCAAATGATATCTTGAGACAAATCAATGCCTCTGTGCCTAAAGATAGTATAGACAACAAGCTTCTGTATCCTTTTAATGGTGGATAAGGCCAGCTTTGAATCTTGCCTGAGGGACAAGAGAAAATCAGCTATTTGGCTCACAGAGGTAGTGGTTGAGGAAACCTTATGCTGCTTACACCAAGATCTAAAGGTTTCCCACTTTGATTGGTAAACTCTCTGTGAAGAGACCCTCCTCTACCTTTATAGCTCTTGCAGCTTGAGCTGAAAATCCTCTATTTTTACAAGCTTTCTCGATAGTCTGAATGCAGTTTTGAAGAATGGAGGGGTTTTGATTTTTACCTTTTGAAGTGGGGCTGTCTGAAGAAGCCTTGGACTTGGGGGAAGACTTCTCGGAAAGTCCACTAACATCTCCACCACCTCTGTGAACCACTCTCTTGCTGGCCAAAAGGGGCTACCAAAAATTCTCCCAAATCTAGGAGGGCGAATTTCTTGACTACTAGATTGATTATCTTGAACGGTTAAACAATACAAGTGTCCATCCCCAAAATCCATCAAGAAGGAGCGCTCAACTGCTATTGCTTCTCTGTCCGGGACTCTGAGAGCAGTAGTTCGGGATTCTCTTGTTCTGGCTGGAGGCAAGAGGTCTTTGAAAACCTCCCCATAACCTCCACAGTTTCTGGCAAACTTGAAGATTGAGAGTCCATTCCGTGGGCAGAACCTGCCCTCTTCTGCTGAGCATGTCTTGCTGTCATTCTTCTGCCCCTGCACGAAGTTCCTCAAAAGCTCCACCCTGTGGTCTTTTGTCCACAGAAGGAGCTCTCTTGCTGTTTCGAAAAGAGGTAAAGAATGAGTCCCTCCTTGTTTGCTGATAAAATCAAGAGCACATGGTGTTGTCGGAATTCACTTCTATTACTTTCCCCCTTCAGATTCCTTGAAGGCTTTTAAACATGGGAGATGGCCATCAACTCTTTCCTGTTGATGTGCCATCCAATTTGTCCCTCTTCCCAAGAGCCTGAAACTTCCTTGTTCCCCAGTGTTGCTCCCCATCCCGACTCGACATCTGAGAACAACACTAAGTCTGCCAACAGTCAAGGGAGATTCCTTCCCAAGATCAGGGATCCAGCCACCAACTCAGATGTTTCTTGATCTCTGCTGGAATGTGGAAGGAAAATGAGTCCTCCTGATTCTTCCTGTCCCAGATTCTTGAAAGGAAGTGTTGCAGAGGTCTGAAACTGCAACCTTAAAGAGAGACAAATTTCTCCGAGGAGAAAAATTTTTAAACTCATCCACTCCTCGCCGAAAACTTCTGCCTCCCCAGGAAATACTGAACCTTCTCGAGGCACTTGATTTGCCTTTCTTGTGAGGAGAAGCCAAAAACGAGCTGAGTCCAGAACTATCCCCAAATAAAGAATCGTCTGACTCGGTTCGGTCTGAGACTTCTCTTTGTTGATAATGAGACCCAGATCCTGAGCAATCATAAACGTCTTGTGTAAGTCCTCCAGACACCTGTTCTTCACTGGGACCTTATCAGCCAGTCGTGAGGTACAGGGATACTCTTATCCCTTCTTGATGAACCATCCTGCCACATTTGACATTACTCTGGTGAACACTTGAGGAGCTGTGCTGAGGCTAAACAAAGAGCTTTGAACTGGAAGCATTTGTCCTGGATCACAAACCTGTAAAAACTTCCTTGAAGTCGGGTGGATGGGAATATGAAAGTAAGTACCCTGCAGGTCCAGGGATACCATCCAGTCCCCTGGACGGACCGCTAAGCACAGACTGAGACGTCTCCATGGTAAACTTGGTCTTCTCACAAAACCGTTCAATGCGCTGACATCCAGGACCGGTCTCAACCACCCGAACTCTTGGGCACTAAAACAGACGATTGTAGAACCCTGGGGATCCTAGTTCCAAAACTGGTTCTATCGCTCCTTTCTCCAACATCTGGTCTACTAGATTCAGGAGTGCCCTTCAATTTCAATGTGTTTTCAGAGGAGCCACTAGGGCTAGTGGCTTTGTTGAAAGTGGCGGTTTCTGTGAAGGGATCTGTACCCTTCCTTGATGACTGAGAAGACCAGTTGTCCGCCCCTAATGCTTCCCAAGCCTGCCAAAAGAGAGACAGCCTTGTCCTACTGTTGTCTGGAGGACTTGTTTCTCAATTTCTAGAGCGTGTTCTAAACGTCCTTCTGTTAGTTCTACCCCTGTTTCTTGTCTTCTTCCTCTGAAATCAGCTCTAGAAGGAACTCTGCCCGAAAGGGCTGTTGAACTCTCTTTTCCTCCTTTTTTGGCAGCTGGAGGAATTGCCAAGGAAACCTCTAGCCAAAGAAAGTAAATCTTATGAATTTTTATGTGCCAGAGTCAAAATATATCCTTAAGGACTCCGAAACAAATGCTCCGAGAAATGCGTAAGGAGCTCTGCCTTCTTTTGGCAGATTTTTTTGTGAAGGAACATAACAAACCCTCTTCTTAAAAAATCCCTGCAGTAAAAGAGAAGCCATCTCATTTGCAACCATCCTCAGAGCCTCATCCAGAGCCATTTATACTGGAAAGGTCTTCAATTCCTGTAGCCTGAATGGTTTCAATCTTCTTGGATAAATTCCAACAGACCAGTCTAAAAACTAAACACTTTCAAAAGACCTAAAAATTCCTTTAATGAGATGGTCTAGTTCTGTCATCGACCACATCACCTTAGCTGAGTTAAGGGGCATGTCTTCTAAAGAGTCTACTAAACCAAGGAAATAAAAAGGGCAGGTACTCCCAGGACAAAGCTTAGTGTCATATTTACCCGCTTTACTGCAAGCCTAGTTGGAGGATTAAGGACTTTACTCAATCCTTAAAGTTATCAATCCTGGTCAGAGCCTTCTTTGCAGAAATGGAAAGCTTCATTTTAATAAAGGCTGACTGCTTCCTCGATTTCTTCCTGTTAAACTGGGACTGAGGAGAACGAGGAGCAGCAGGCTTAAACTCCTCCCCATACAGCTCCAAAAGAGAATTCGAGAAAGAACCTTATAGTCATCAGCCGCATTAGAAGGTTTATCTTCGTCCTCTGAAACGTCTTCCAAATCATGCATTCCTTCCAACTCTGTCTCTTTCTCTTCCTGCTGTATTGCACCGAGGAGGATTTATCCAAAAATCCCCTGGCGGCGAGAGTTGGTTACGCCCTGGCGGCAAGAGCTGGTTTGCGTCCTGACAAACCGCCCTAGAAGAATCCCGATGTCGAAGCTGGATGCATCCTGGTATTGCGAGCTGGAGCGCCCTGAAGGCCGAATTTTGGATACGCCCTCATGGCGCCGAGAATTGGATGCTTGGCGTAACCGAGAGGAGGATGTGTTGAGGAAATCCACTGCGTTCTTTCCTCCTGGAGAACCAAAGTCAATCTTGCTGAACAAAGGAAGAATGTTCCCGGCAAGAGGAAGAAAAATTCCTGTCGTTTAAGGCGTGGAGAGGAAGAAGAGTCGAGCCTCAGGAGAAGAACCCTGAGGTTTTTGCTTGGGAGAAACGAGAAGATTCTTAAGTTCCAAGCCAGAAGAGCCCCTTGTTGACTCAGAACGGGAGAGGGATCCAGTTCTCTCTATCCCTAGAAGAAACTTCAGCAGGGGACTCCCTTCTAGATCTCTTCACTGGTAACTTGGAGTCCTTTGCCTGACCGACTCAATTTTTAGGGCGACTAAAGGCCTGAACAAGAGAAAAATGCCGCAGCAGCTGCATCTTTTCCGAGGAGAAGGTTGTCGAGACAAGCTGGGAGAAGGAGAAGGATTCCTCGAGAATTCTCCGGAAGCAGAAAAAGAGAACTCTCCTCCTCCGAACAGTGAGAGGAGAGCATTCGAAAAAGGTCTTGACCTTTTTGCTGGAGAGATACGTTCGAAGTCGTCGTCGAACCAAAGATTCAGGGGAGCTCCACGCACCCAAAAGGAGAGCGAAATCAATTGATCCTCTTGCTGCAACCATCTTCTTTTGGTCGGTCTTGAATCCTCAAACTGCCATCTACGTCTAGGAGAGGGGCTAGGAGAAGACGCATCATCCTTCCGACACACCTTTCCTGTGGCGGTCATAAGCAGCCTGGGAAAAAGCAACAGGACTGCTTGAGGCGACGGCTGATCGAGGATACGTCCCTCTCACCCCCTTACGATCGTCGAATACCTTCTCCAAATGGTCCTGGGAGCTTGGTAGAGGTCTAGATCTAGGGGCATGACAGGGTCGATCAGTTGCCACCTCCACTGCACTAGCACAATCATTATCACAAACTTCACTTGTACTCTTACCTTTTTTCAAGGCTTCAAGTTGGTCCTTTAATTCTTTCATCTCAGCCGCCATCCTGGCGAACTGAGGGTCCATAACAGCAGATACAGTTCCTGTAGAAGGAGCGGGGTTACCACCTCGGGAGAAGGATCTACTTCTAAGGGTGATTTAGGAATAGAAGGGTTAAAAGAAATGTCTAGGCTAACATCACTCACAGACCTAGATTTAGATTTAGAAGCCCTCCTTAACTTATCCATCTCTAATTTACGCACATAGAAACATTTCCATCCATTTCTTTTCATCCAAATTTAGATTCTTTACATCTTTTATCCAAGGCACACTCAAAACCCTGCACCCTAAACAAACAGTGTGAGGGTCCACTTTTGCAACCTAACCTTGCATTCTTCATTCACACATACTTTCTTGAAACTTAGGATCAGACATCTTATCCAAGAACAGTCAAAAGAATAAATCAAAACAAGCCACAAAAGCGATTGCCAATCCAAAGGTCAAAATACGTCACCAATAAAATGTCCAACACAGCAACCTAGGGAAGCGGCGAAAATACCCGACGGAGAACCAACAAGCTCTTGTTTTATCCAACCGCAGAGATGATCTGAGGAACTGAAAATTGGAATGATTCCAACTACTCAAATATATACTTCTAGTTGTTAACCACCTATCAGACACCTACACTTGAAATCGATTATTTATCAAAGTTTTTTTCAAAAATCTGCCCTCAATTCGACTAGGGATTAAAATAATTATATAATATAACTGCCAAATAAGTTCTATTCCTCTAAAAACAGTTTGAGATGTAGTTCTGAGAATCGAAAATGTATGTTTTTTCAACATCCCTTTACCCATTTACAAATTACATGTCAAAAATGCTAAAAGTTCTGGAAAGAGAAATAGGTTTTTAAAATAACTTTGAGTCCTATGAATGTAAAAAAGGTTGCAAAGTCTTTTACTGGAACCAACATAAGTACAAGACATTTTATGGGCATTCAAATTTATAGATAATTTGAATGCCCAAAATGTCTTGCAACTTGTCCTTAGGAGAAAAATTTGCAACCTTTTTGGATTCCACAGGAATCAAATTTAATTTTAAAAACCTATTTCTCTTCAATGAACTTTTTATTTTTGAACACAATTTGTCCGGAGTGAGTAAAATGGAATAACAGCATACATGTTCAAAGGAACATTAAAGTTTTCTCAGGGAGACATCTAAACTGCCTTTTTAATTATTTTCTGGACTAGTCATTGAGGATAAAGAACCTATCCCCAAAAACTTTGATAAATAATCAATTTCCAAGTGAAAATTTCCAACTAGAAGTATATTTGAGAGCTCGATGTACCAATGTTGTAATAGAATTGATCTTAAAAGAATAAAAACAAGAGCTAAAATAGTTACTGCCCAAGCCTGTAAACGTTATTCTTCGATAAACTTGAAGTTTTAAATATTTATTTATTTATTTTAATTTTACATCCAAAAAGATAACGAATTTTTTTCTGCTTTTATGTTGACTTTAAAAAAATTTTTACTGTCGGTATAATAATTGTTATTTTAACTTTAGTTTTAACTGCTCTTTATAATTTATTGCAGACTGATGATGTGCAAAGGATTGCACGAAACGTTTCTAAATAAAGAACTTTGAAGACTTCTTTGTCTTATGGATCTCCTGATTGTGAATTTGCCGCTTGACTGTTGGCTATAAATTCTCCCGATGTTTCATCTGCTACTGTCGCTCCTGTTCCTCCTCAAGATCCGGCTTCGGAGGACTCGTCATTTTGCCCAGCTACTCCAACCAAGATACCCTTCCCATGTCCTTGCCCTTGCTAGGTCCCTTGAGAAGCTCACCGTTAGATTGGAAAAGACCAGATGTGATCTTGATTTTCTACAGTTTTGCCAGTTGAGCGGGATTTATCCAAGATTCATTCGTTTCAAACTCTACAAAGCTTCCCTCTAACGTACAGAATTCTACCGAGATGCTCTTGAGGAACTGTTATCCCGGGAAATTGACATCAAGCAGCGGTCCCTAGAAGACTTCCAGAAGCGTTGCAGGAACATTCAAGAACAATTGTTTCCACTTTTAACCTTTTTAGACCTTATTGTTTTTAAAAAATTGTTTGCAAAAACTATTAATAATTTTGTAACAGATGTACACACTAGACATCAAAGGAAGTTGAGCGCTCTTGGTATTTGTACTCCTGATTTTGGCTCTCGTAACTCTTGTATTGTTAACCGTTCAGATTATGTTCTCTCTAAGAGAGAAGAATTTTTATTGTCTTTTGGCCTGGATTTTTGTATTAGAACTTCTTATAGACCCAGCTTTCCTTCCTCCACGCATTTTTCTTTCCCTTTGAGGTGTTGTTTCAGAGAATCAAGCATTTGAACCTATAGGAAACTAACGTTACCAACATAAGTGCCTTGCAACAAAAACTCTCTCTTGTACTACATGATACTTACAAAAAAATTAAAAATAAAATGGGCTCCATTTTTAAAAATAAAATGGGCAAAAAAAAGAAGATATGATCATATTGGAGAAACTTGGTAAAAATAAAAATTTGATAATATGCAAACCAGATAAAGGTAGAGGAGTGGTAATTCTAAATAAAGGTGATTATCTGGAAAAAATGAATTCAATTCTGAATGATACGATGAAGTTTCAACTTATAGGTGAACCTAACTTCGCTGATATATACAAAAGGGAAGACAAAATCAATAGATTCCTTAGGAAAATTACGCAGGAGGGCATAATTAATGATACTACCTATCAAGAATTACTTGTTACCGGCTCATCATTTAGCATACTTTACGAACTACCCAAAATTCATAAGGAAGATATTCCTCTTAGACCAATTATGTCGGCATATAATAGCCCTACTTATAAAATCTCCAAATTTATTGTAACACTTTTAAATGAGTTTTCCATA